>NW_010109041.1:0-787 GCF_000699245.1 Pterocles gutturalis
CCACCACAGACCAGGTACAATGATTTTAGGCCTGGTAAACACACACCTCTATTTCAGTTACTGCAAAAAACTAGTATCAAAGACTCCCGTTCCCTCTTCTAGCAACGGGGAAACACGCAATATGTTTATATTAAAGTTTTGCATAAATGCCCATCCTCACCAAACTCCCCCCTGCCTAACAATAAACAAATAAAAGGTATAACAAGGAGGACTGTTGACCATTTAGAGCTGCACACCTCCAAAGCACAGCAGACAGCAAGCACTTACAAGCCTAACAGCACATACTTTTTTTTCCCCAGCTCTATCCAGAGTCATGCCACCAGATATCAAGCCACCTTCTTTTTTTCTCTCTGGGTACAATCACAACACTTTCCTCCTATTTGAGTGAGGAATTGGCTACAGCTGACTGTTTACCCACTGCTGATATCCACCAGGTCTCAGCTGGGGTCATCACCCTCAGGAACATCAACACTTGGGTTTGTAATGAAGAAGACAGGACAGCATGCTAAGGACCCTGGCAACAAGCAGTTAGCTCAGGCACGGGGTTACAATACAGATGAGACAAATAAAAAGCTTCTGACCATAGAAACAGATATTTTCATTTCCTTCTTTTCAGTTCCTTGTACCTCCAATCCCTGTTTTCACCATTTTCTCTGCTCCTCATGGTTGTTCTGCTCACAGGTCCCCTCTTTTCACCAGTCCAGGCACTAGTCTAACCAAAAGTTAGCTAGAGACCCAGCAACAACCACCTTTTTCAGGTAGGTGAATTCTCTGCTATGTTAGTGAA
>NW_010109042.1:0-283 GCF_000699245.1 Pterocles gutturalis
CACCCCGAATATGACATCAGCAAGAGCAAAAAAAAAATTTTTTTTTTCATATTTCCCCCCCTCCTCCCCGGAATTAACTGCATTTCTGCCGCCTCGCAGCAGCTTTCTCTCATATCCAAGCTACACCCCTCGCTCGCACAACGATGCATCATTATCCTTAACACCCGGGCTATGGATCATTAGTTACACATTTTAACCAATAAGGGAACACTTACCAGAGGCTCCTGTCTCCCCCTCTCCCCTCTCTCTCACTCTCTCTCTCTTTTTTTCTCTGTCTCTCCCT
>NW_010109042.1:390-993 GCF_000699245.1 Pterocles gutturalis
CAAAACAGTTCTTCTGGTTGGGCAAAGGATGGAGGAAGCTTAAGGAGGAATCTGTCTCTCTCTGGGGTTGGTTTTTGAGTTGGTTTTGGTTTTCTTTTTTTTTTTTAGCCGGCCAAAAAAAAAAAAAAATCGGGATTTTTTTTTTTTTTTCGGCGGGTTAAAAAAAAAAAAAAATCGGGATTTTTTTTTTTTTTTCGGCGGGTTAAAAAAAAAAAAAAATCGGGATTTTTTTTTTTTTTTCGGCGGGTTAAAAAAAAAAAAAAATCGGGATTTTTTTTTTTTTTTCGGCGGGTTAAAAAAAAAAAAAAATCGGGATTTTTTTTTTTTTTTCGGCGGGTTAAAAAAAAAAAAAAATCGGGATTTTTTTTTTTTTTTAAGCCCAAAAAAAAAAAAAAAAAAAAATCCTCATCATCATCACGCTAATAATTAAGGGGGGGAAAAATACCATCCTACCCCTGGCACTGCTTGGACTGTTAAAGGAAAGACTACTGCGAAAGAGTCATAAGAGAAACCACAATAAAAAGTTCACGTTCATGGATGGAGTCCACATGACTTCCTGTGGCCAATCCAACTTGTGATTCAGTCGTAAACTTTTATTGCTCA
>NW_010109043.1:0-17959 GCF_000699245.1 Pterocles gutturalis
CGGCACTTGCCGCGCTGCGAGAGAGAGCTGCTGCGGTGACTCAGGGGGGAAAT
This sequence comes from Pterocles gutturalis, assembly GCF_000699245.1. Lineage (NCBI taxonomy): Eukaryota > Metazoa > Chordata > Aves > Pterocliformes > Pteroclidae > Pterocles > Pterocles gutturalis. The sequence continues at coordinate 54 of NW_010109043.1, forward strand.
TTTAAATGCTGCTTTGGAGTTTCGGGGGGTGTACGGTCAGGGGCAACAAACAACTGTGTTCGGAGTTAGATTTCTGTGAGGGGCTGCCCGATCGGGTTCCCCGCGGCAGTCAGCAATTTTTTAGAGGTATTTAAAAAAAAAATAAAAAAGAGAATTGTGAGTGACAGCTATGAGAAGAATGACTTGTGTTGAAACATGCCTAGAGATATGAAGAAGTGTCGTGTATTTTATTCATATGGCGCTACCCATAATGAGAGAAGCACAGGTGATTTGTTAATTAATAGAGGATTAAATTGATTCAGGTGTGGGCTAAACACAGCCCACTGGGAGGGGATATTGGGCCAGAAAGTGTGCTTGAGGCAGTGAATGTGTTCTCAGAGGGCAGAGAGTTGCTTCCAGCTGGAACACAGGCTGGAACGAGTGGGGTGCATTCCTCACGCCAGCTGGAATCTATTAGGACATGGGGGTCACAGCAGCAGCTCGACTCAGCTTCTCCAAAGCTACTTACAGCTCCTTTGCCCCTAAGCAATCTTTTGCTTTTGAGAAACTGGACCTGGTTTTCCCATGAACACCATCTTCCAAAGAAATATTCAAACTGGAGTAACTTCATAAGATGTGGATGGAGATGTGAACTGACAGACACCTATCTGAGAATGCAGGCCCTGTGAAATAGATAGTCTTTCCTAGCCCAGTCAAATGTGATATTTCATATTAAGCTGTGATGTTCTAGCAATGTAGTGAATAACAGCAAACCAGCACATAGTATTTGTGAGTATATTCACAGGGTTTGGCTTCAGGTAGTGCAGGTGACTAAGCTGAGGCAGGTCTCTATAGGCTGTGTAGTTGATGAAGAGCAGTTTCTTCAGAGACCATGTCAGAGCAGAAGTTGACCTGAATTTGCCTCAAGGGGAATGTTTTCATAACTGGACAATCCAGAGCTTAAAGGGACCACCCTTCTATGTTTCAGACATAACTTCACTGGTATGAGTATGGCTTAGCTTTCTTCTTCCCTCCTTGCCTTCTCTTTTTGTCAAGTCTGTGGTATAACCATACCTTTATTTAGGTACTGGCTGCTTACATTCTCTATTTCTTTCTATTCACATCTTCAGGCTTACATCAGAACAGACCTCATGTCTGCTGAAAGCATGCTGAATTCACTTCACTGAATGGCAGGAACTGAGTCAAGAGAAACAGCTCAAGCTGGAAGTCCAAAAATGAACATAGGTAAGAAACAAATCATTCTGAAATTCAGGAGAGTGATTTTTTCTCTCTCTCTGTGGTGACTGAATATATCAACATCACAAAAATTAGATATTCTAAGAAATAAGGCAGAAAATATTAAGGTAGAATCCCTGCGGCACACTTCACTTTAGAGGAGTGGCCATAGAGTAAACTTATCCTAGGGAATAAATTCCAAGGGGAGGGAAATAGTCTAGGTTTTAAAAGTAGTCTGGAACTTTTACTCACTTAATGAATTTTAATACACTCACCTTACACATAATAAATGAAGAAATGGGTCATGGTTTGATTCAGCAGGGAGAGCAGGCAAGGGGCAAGGTATTGGGAAGATGAGGGTTCCTGGGGGCCGTACAGCTCCTTTCCTTCCTTCTTGACAGTCCCAAGGAAGAGGTGCTAGGCCTTGGTGGCTTTCTCAAACTCTCTTTCTGAAAAAGAATCAACCCTAGATCACTTGGGTTTCCTCTTTCACATTCGTTGTTCCCTGAGAGGTGCTGTAGAAGTGTGAGCAATTATCTTCTCCCTCTGAGCAAGCTGTGTAGGTGTCCCCTCTTGCTCACTTCCCCGCTAAAACCTCAAGGTTCATACTTGTTTCCCAGGCCCAAAGACAAAAACTTTTGTTGTCTTCACTCTGACACAAGGTACAGCAAGATTCATAGAATTATAGAATGGTTTGGGTTGGAACAGACCTTTAAAGATAATCCAGTCCAACTCCCCTGAATTCTGTTTTACTGCCATTTGTTGTATACAAATTTGTTTGTTTTACAGAAATACTGTATTGTTTTATTCTCAATGCTAAAATTTATCTAAAAGGCCACCAGGAGAAGTGACCTGGGCTGTGATGTTGCTTGGTTTGTGTCAGACTGGTAAGAGTTACTGATCAGGAACTCTGCCATATTTGCAGTACTGCTTTAGCGCCATCAAATTCCTTTGGTCTGAATATTTGCACCTAGATAGGTGAATGGATTCTAGTTGAATGATTGAACTGAAACTGTGGTTTAGCAGAGAGATATCCAAGCTAGCTGCAAATGAGTTTGCTTTAGTACTGCAAGTAATGTCACAGCAAACAAGGCTGCATGATCTTTATGAGCATTAAGTGACTCTTAGGTAAGCAGAAATGGATGAGATTATTTCCAGTGCCTGAGTTCACTGAGCTGGCTGATGGCTGGCACAAGAAGATCTGAAGTGAGCTTGCAGCTGAAATAAACCCTTCAACCCTTATTAGGTGCTTGCCTTAAGGCAGAGACTTTGGAAAATCTGTAGGCTGGCAGTTCTGTCAGGATCTCCACCTGATCTCAAAGCTGCCCGCACAGCTAGGAAATGCGCAGACCCACGGAGTGCAAGGGGTGAAACAGGACCAGTTCTGCTACCAAGGGACTTTTGGTAGCTACATGGTCAGGATTTGTTAGTTACTACGTGTCTCAGGAGTTTAGAAGAGCCCTGTTACAAGCCATGTTATCTTTCCAGAATAAGACAGTGATAGGACAGAGGAAAAGAAGGTCCTTATAACTGAAAATCAATGCTTTTTGGGAAGAACAGTGAACAAAATTAAATGTGTACTGAAAGTCTCTCAATGGAAGTTACACACCTAGGAGACACTGATTAATGACAAGCCATGTATATGGCTTAAGAGAAATTACTGTACAGACCCATGAACAGGTTTTATGTTTTGAGAGACATACTCTGCTTTCCACTCTTTAGTAATTTTTCCTTATATATGTCTGTTGTTTCATGACTTTGGTTTCTTATCTGAATTTGGCAGAGGTATGGGCAGGATGGAAGAGGGGGAAGACGTCTGAAAAAAAGAGAGGTGCTACAGGAAGTGGCATGGATGACTTTGCAGAAGACACTTTACCAGCTTAGCAGGAGTACCGCATCTAAACAAGAAAATGCAATTCACAAAATCTAAAGTAATTCTCTCATTTACACAGTCAGGGCTGTAATAATAGAGCTTTTTATATTTCTCTTGTCTGAACCTGGATTATAGCACAAAGTAAAGACAATGTATACACCTATTACCAGCTGCTTATACGATACAAGTCTGCAAACCAATTGCATTTGTATAGTGTTTCCCTCTAACAGAGGTCAGATGCAGTGGATCCAGCCCTGAAGAGCGAGGGGGATCAGAGCCACAGCCAGGCAGTTCTTAGTTCACTGTGCTTCTGTGATTTAGTTTTCAGTTGTTGAAAAAATCTTGCTGATTCTTTTAATTTGTAGTTGAAGTAACTTGAATGTTTCAGACTAATCAGCCAGCCTGACTTAGCGAATTTAGAAAAGATAACATTCCATTCCAACTAGATGAGGACATTGACCCTCTTAAAGAAATACAGGGGTTTTATCTCATGGTGGTGCACTGAAAGAGATTGTGAGGTTCACATGGTTTTGCAGAAGTTGCCAGGGTGGAGGTATTATTAGTTTTAATGTTCATTTTCACAGCTGATGATAAAATACTAAAACAAAGGAAAAATACCATCTGTCACACATTGGTTCTGTTGGTCCATCAGTAACTCCAAAAGGATAGAACTCACAGAGACTTAAAATAACCATGTAAATATTAGTAAAAAGAACTGCAACAGGAGTGCCGTTATATCAGGAAAAATTTCCTGTACTGTGGTACCCTCATATTCCACACTTGTTTTCTCAGTCAGGGACACTCACGAGCCTAATAGGAATCTCCACATACTTAAAATTACAACCATGCTTAGAAATCTGCCCCAATTCTGAAATCCTGGCTCTGTGAGAGGGCACTCTTGCAAGCCCCTGCTTCAGGTAATGGAGCTCGGTGCTGGGGGAGCAGTCCCTTCTGCTCAAGGCACTTTCAGGGTCAGTGCTCAGATACAGCTGAGGCTTTATATTGCTTTAAGTCTGGTGGTTGCATGGAGCACATTCTGTATTGTATCACATGTAAGTAATATCAGAATTAGTCCTTTGACTAGTAAAATATCTGTTCTGCTAACATGGCTTTCCACAAAATAGAAAAATAATTTGCAAACCCTCTCTACTCATGGTACATCAGGAATGAAGAGATCTGAATTTGTATATGAGCAGTGGCGTGTGCCTGAACCTCTGTCATCTCACGTAAAAGAGCAGGGTTAAGCCTCACATTCAGTATTTAGTTAGTGATTAAAAGCCAAGAAAACACCTAGATCCTGACCTGTCATCTCCATAATGAGGTTGTTGCTTTAAAAGAAAACAGATTTTAACTGAATTAAGTAGCTCCAGCTATTATATTTACCACTGTGTTGCGTATTGGAATGCTGCTATGAAATCAAACAGTATTGGGTAACAGTAAATTCTGGATTATGGTAGAAAGGGTTTCAAGGCAGTCATAAAATTTATTACAAGTTTAAGGGAAATGTTCCAGTATAAAGTAGTTTTAGAATATTCTAGTTTCACCTTACAAAACACGGCCAATTTTACAGTAAAGCATTTCGTATTCTCCCTTTGATATTGGCCAAGTTAATTTTTTAATCAGTTTACTTCTTGCTCTTGAGATAATAACAGGGATGACTGAATAAATCAATAGATTTTTAAGTGTAAACTCATAGATTTCAAATGTTACATTATCACCATTCATTAAGTTAAAAATGTACAGCTTGTTTTTTAATCTAATTCTCTCAAATTACAGCTTGAGTCTTAGGAATTTCCAGAGTAGCTGATTTTAAGTTGAATGTGATTCATGAAAATTCTTCTACTTTAATGACTCTTGATTACTTGTCAGTTGTTTGTGGTTGGAATCTGAAGCAAATGATGATCTCATTTCCTCTAGGTATAATTCAGCTACTCAGGTTTCTTTGTTTATTTTAAATTTTGTTCCTTTTTCTTGCTGCCTACTGTTTTTCTCTTATCTGTGTTATCTATGTGGGTAGAAGTCAGAGTCTCTCAGTTGAGGGCCACTGGACTCTCTCCGGATGCTTTTTGACGCTACTTGTTGCTTTGTGGGCAGCAGGAGTAGCCAGCCTTTATCTCTGAACTAAGCCAGTAATAGAAAAACTTGCAAACTTGCTGCAGTCACAACAAGCAACCAACCACTGTTGGCTCAGCTATTTTATTACACTAGGACAGAATGTGGTTGAAGCTTTAAAAGAATACAATCCCTCTCAAGCACAGTTTTGTTGGATACTCCAGCTGCATTCTTCAAAGCGACTGACTGTGCTAGAAGTTGACTCTGGGTACAGGCTGAGCACCTGTGAAATCCCCTGTCACCGGGCCCATTTCAGTCATGCATAGAAAGCAGCTACTTGACAAATGTTCTTTTTTTGTATACAATGTTTTGTTGTTTCAGTGAGCTGTCCGGATATGGATATTTTTTTGAACAACAATGATCACATCTGAGGATTTCTTCATCAGCTTGATGTGCACCTGCTTCTAAACTACGTTTTGTGTCTCATTTCACATTTATGAGAATCCATTTATTGTGAAAATCACCAATCTCTTTGATGTTTGTTGAAATTGCTCGGTTGAGACAGCTAATATCTGAAGCAAAGATTAGTCTGAGCTACCGAGGTTGCATCCAAGTCTTAAATAGCTTAAAGTTATATTTGCATGTAGGTATAGGCCTATCTTTAGTTTCTAGTTGCTGGTAAGACTGAGGGAAACCTGTAAAAGAGGACTTCTGAGTCTGAAGCTAGAAGGCAGAAAGGAAATATAGAGTGTTTCAGGGATTAAGCCATACTTCTTTTGGTGATCTTAAGTTCTGAAGTGGGATATGTTTCAAGGGAGTCCTCTGTCTGCCTGCCATTTACTGATCTAGAATAGCACATTGAAATCTAATGTTGGAAATTTACAGAAACAGCTGGCTTGGACTATTATTCCTGTGGCGCGTAGGTCAATCAGGTTCATGTTCCACAGGAAAACCAACAAACTGAGAGCGTGACAGTTAGCAGACTTCTGGAGAAAAAAGATGTGCTAAAAACTGGGAAGAAAGCAAATTTGGTGGGATGAGCTCTGCATGCTGTATCCGAGCGATAGTGTATCCATGGGAGCAGCGTGTCTTAATCCCCTGTGCAATACAGCCCAGGCAAGAGAATTGGCACTACTCATCCCTGTGAGAGGCTGCTTGGATTTAGGATTCCACTCCTTCCTCCCTGTCTTTGGCTTTCCTACTCATGAGGGAAGATAAATGCCTAAACTAACATAGACAGTTCCGACCTACAGGGAAGGAAGTGGTGATTTTACACCAGTAGTCCTTGCCCTGCCAAGCAAGGACTAATACCATAACATGTGTCTTAGTGGAGAGACAATTAGTTGTTCCTGCTCTCTGCAGGGTGTGACACTGCCTGCTCTTATCAGTTTGGCCTCCAGGGAGAAAACAGCACGTTGTGTGGGTCTCACACCTCTCTGGTGGAATCTAGGGGTGCAAGGTCAGCGGCAGGGAGCCCTTTCTGCCCAGACGGTAGCAGCTGGGCTGGGTGTATCCCTTGCTGCTCACCGGAGATGCAGGTCGCTTGCGGCCATGGCAGAGAATTATGCTACAATCCTTAAATGCAGGATTGTTTTGACTGTAAATATTCGGGCACCATAATGGTGGGGCAGCAGTATAAATTTCTAAAGCATTAATTACCTAAATAAATACAAGCTACAGATAAATAACTCTGTACTCATAACATTAATGACATTAGTCATGGACTGTTCTATGAAATACTGAAAAAGCTCTGAATTAAAAAGACACCCCTGTGAACTTACAGCTGAAGGAAAAGGACACTAAATGCAGAAAGACAGGAGTGCAGAGAGCCCATAGGACAATACTGCCTGCTGTGTCAGGCAGAGTCTCAATACACTTGCAAGTGGATAGCTGTTGAGCTATGAAGAGGAAAAAGAGGTTTAAGAAGAAAAAATAAGTTGCTTCCTGGGTGCTGTTGAACAACAGCATTTTTCCTGTATAAGATCACAAAGGAACTGTGCTGAGAAGACAGGGGAAACAGAATTAACTTGGGTACTCTAATAATAGTGGGTATCTTGGGTGCTCTAATAATAGCGCTTAATCTTTTCTCCCACTCCTTCGGATGTTTTGGCTGCAGCCTTCCTTTTTTTTCTAGTTAGCTTCCTGTAACTTATTTCTAGTATAGACACTGTACTACTTTCCCTAATCTTTGTTTGCTGATTGTTTTTCAAAGTTTATAGAGTTTAAGTAAATACATCTCTAAAGAAAGTTGTGCTTGCTCTCCTGCAGGACCTTTAACACCTATCCTGTCTATGGCAATTGCAGCTTTTATTGATGGACAAAGAGGACAAAAAAAAAAAATTACAGAGCCTTCTTGTATATGATAAGCAAAACAGAAAAAAACTTTTAAAATTACTTTTTGTTTGCAAAGTGGGCCTTTTTTTTCATCCTTGTGCAAAGTCTCCCAGAGGAAGGTTCTGGCCTATAGTAACTTATCATCAGTACCACCAACGGTGTTCCTGCCAGAAAGCAGAAATACTTTGTCTCCCTTTGTCTCCCTTTGTCCATGGATTTTTTTTTGTGGCAATACTGACCACTTGTGCCATCCTGTGATTTTGGTTATAACTGTTGGAAATTACAATATTTTATTTCTTCTGAAATGCATGTGTTTTTTGAGTAAAATATCTCAAATTGAGATACTACAAAGTCTTCCTCATTGAAATTTTTTGAAACAGCTTTGGAGTGCATCTTCCCTTTGTTCCCCAAGAGATGTTAGGAGTACACTCATTTGTCTCTAGGGACCAAGCAGTGAGTGAGGCAGGCATTTACAGTGGAGATGAAGAAGGCAAGGTATAGAGCAGAGTCCATGCTAATAAATCTGTAAGGATCAGTATCTCGGGCTGCATGCTGGTACTGTTGTAGTCATGACCAGAAAGGCAGGGTGAAAGGTGTCCGGGGGGGGAGGCAGTGTTAAATGTTATTTGCCTTTGAGAAACCGCTGTGGTTTATCCAGGAGAAGGATAAGAAAGAAGTGTTATTAAGTAAGCAATTGTCAGAAATGGAAGGAGAACACAGTACCAAATGAAGGTTGTGCTGGAAAAGGTTGAAAGCCACTTATCTGTGGACTTAATATGCGAAAAGTTAGTAAGTGGGCAGTGGATTCTGGCCCCACAGGTTATTCAGGAGGAGTCAGCATCTGAAGTATGAATGCGAGAGGACAGGCCTAGAGGGCATAGGTTATGAGGTGTTCTGACAGTGAAAACAAATTATGTATGGTTGACTCAATGAAGAACAGGCGGATGATACAGGATGACTTGATCACAGAGAATTCTGTAAGAGAAGCCTTTGCAGGAGCTTTTCTAAGTGCAGACGAGAAGTGGAATTGGATTTGTCAAGGCTTCTGGCAGACAGAAAATTTGCACTGCTTTCAACGATAGAGAAAGAAGGTGGAGGACAGTGGTTTTGGACCCAAAAGGACCAAGGAAGATGGAGCCCTGTCATAATTAAGTTGAGTTTGATCTTATGAAAGGCCTTTCAAAAGGTGATACCAGACAGATGTGCAAATTTACTTTTCAAGAGTGAAGGAGGTTTACAGTGGAGGTGTAACATCACTAACATAGAGATGGCAAATTAGCTTGTGTTTACAAATGAGATATAAACTGAGCTAAAAAAGGGAACCAAAAGAGAGACATTGCAAGGCAAGAAGTGTTGACTTACAAGAGTACAAAGAAAGGCAGTGAAGAATAGAGCTGTGGAACATAGCCAGTGATGTGTAAAGGGAGTTCACAAGCCCAGGAGAACAAGGACAGAGCTCTGCTTCTCAGCAGTTCTGGGGACAATGGCTTCTGCTCTATGCACAGGACAGAGGAAGACTGAAAAAGCCTAAACTAGAGTTGGACGAGAAACTCAACTGTTAAGTTTGTATTTGGTACCCTCTGAAGTGATAAATATATGAATTAGTTGCAAGTAGAAGAGGGGGATATTGTTAAGGTAAGACAGACTGTAGGCAGGAATTGGATTTTCCCTCCCAGCACCTGGTGATGAACATTCATGTTGGAGTCCAATAGGAAAGCTTTTGCCAGCCTATATGAATTCCCCTGAGATAAATGGAAATTTCTAATATAGTCTGTGTAACACAATTCATTATATGGAACTACTTCTATGAATAAGCATTACTCAGTGGGAATAAGGAACGTCAGGACAAATCCTAGGCCTATTGTATTGTGCTGCAATGAATATTACTTACAACTGTCTTACACTACACTGAATATTATTTAAAGGAAAAGCAGCTTAGAGAGATCCTTGTCTTCTGTTCGTTTCAATGGAATAGAGCCAGATACCAAAATACCTGCTATATCAGAGACTCAAACCCTCTTCTGAAATACATATCTATAAGCTCAGTTACTCCTTAACATGTTTATGCTGATGTAACGATCAGAATTTGGCTTGTAATAGCTCATCACTTATCACTCTGTTTTCTTGTATCCACGGACCTGTATAAAAAGGCCACTGTAGAACATATGTTGCTATGGAACAGCTTTTCCTGGAAAGCCAGCTAGTTACTTGTTGTCTCTTGGGCCTCACAGATCTCCCATTTATCTCTCTGCAGGGCCTCATTCTCCTCAGGAAGAAGAAGGGAATTAATCCTGCCCTAGGCCACCTTCTTCACTATAAAAGCTTTTAATTCATGCCTTAGGGTGAAAAGAGCCTGGAATCCCAATCTTTCCTTTCAGGTTAACTGTAAAAAGTGGGTGCTTCTACTGCTGCCTCTTTTGTTAAGCTCCTGCTCTTAGCTGATAACTTGATATGAGTCTCAAGAGGGCAAGGAGTGTTTCTAGTGCAGGTGCTGAATGTCAGTTGTGCAATGGTTCTACAGAAGTTTGAACTCATACTTCATGGGACCTGTTAAATGTTTTTAGGGTTGCTCCCATGGGACGTAAGGACATCAAATATCTACCTTAGATATTCTATCAAGTGCCTGTGTTTTCATGTTTCCATGCTTAAATTTGATATGTGCAGAAATTAAGCTCGTAATAGTCATTATTTTTAAGCTAAATTGCAATAAAGGCGATGTAGTCTCCTAGGTCACTTGCTTGCTTCAGATAGTTCTAGGTGATTATTGCTATTTCTCTGTATTTTATTCTTGCCACTGCATGATTCATAGTGAAAGAGGAATCTATTTTGTCTTTGACAGTCTGGTGGTATATTAGGAGGCGATTCCACAATGGTATTCAGTGCCAGGTAGAGGTGTTTGCTTTGATCCTCAAAGCATGTCACTACATAAACATGAGATAATTCCTGAAAGTGAGGTTCATTAAACTGACAGTGCTGCACAGTTATGGTTTTACAGCTCTCAGTTCTGGAGCTACATAATTTGGCACACTTGGACTTCTGTGTTTCTCCGCATTGCCTTCTATAGGCATGTTTGACATATTTTCCCCAGCTGTGATAAGATTTGAGAAGACTGACTCCTCAAAAAAAAAAAAAAAAAAAAAAGTAGAAAAAGAGGAAAGAAAAAATCATTTAAGGAACATAAGGAAACCACAGTTTGAGCATGTGACATTCAAGTCTGTGCAAGCATATATATAAAGTATTGAAACAGTTTGTGTAAGTAACTTCAGACTAGACACACAGAAAAACTTGGCCTTAGGTATCTTCAAAAAACTATAAAAATAAGCTCTGACTAATACATATGTGTACAGTACAGGCACTTCAAAAGGCAGAAGAAATATTATAGCCTATGTTTTGGTTATTAATAAATTACATGGAGATTTTCCAATAATTTAATAAAAGTGAAAATAAGAATAGGTACCTGAGTACCTGGTGCAACTTTCATGTTATGAGAGGGTTTCTTCTGATGTTAGATGGACCAATGTTATTAGAGCCAGTAGAGTCCCAGGAGCTGTGACTCATCAGGGGGTCTGAGGCACCTTTGATGTGACAGGTAGTTCTCTGAATACTGGTGTGAGATTTACCTCTCAAAGCAATAGCAACACTTCTTTTTTTAAAGAAGTCTTTCTGAAAAGAGAAGGAGCAGGAAAGCCGAGCAGCTGGAGGTCAACATGGTATTTTCTTTTCACTTCTCAACAAAATAGAAGTGTTTATTGCTTGTGAATACTGCTTATAAGCAGGTGATTAATAATAGGAGTGTGTCCTTATCTGATAACTTTGTCCCAAAGCCTCTGAATGGTAGATTTTGTGCAATGGCCAAAGGAAACAGTGAACTCATGAGTTCTTGTTTAGTATTATTGCCACCTCACCTCTACTGAAACCTGTATTCCGCAACAAGGCATTGTGTTGGGTTCTTAAGATTCCTGAAGAGCAATATTCTGGCTATGAGAAATTCTACAATAAGGTACTTAGAAGCTGAAGTTTTGGGTATGTAGGAATATTATGAATGCTATGGGTCTATTTGGGCTGCCTGTGTAAGCTTAAAATTATACCCACTGCAAAAGATCCTAGTGCCTGGCACATACACAGCCCCTTTTGTCATCTGAGAATTTCTGATCTGAATTTTCAAGTTTCAGTGGTTCTTGTCTTCATTCAGGCACAGAACAAGAGGTCAGTGTTGTTATTCTATCAGCAAAATAATGTCCTACTTCCTTGTGCCCTAAACTTAAGAAGGAAATTTGAATGTGTTAGCATACATGGTTAGGCTAATAGAGTTGTCTTCACATACCACTACTCTCCTTTTGGACAATCTTCTTCAGGAATGTAGTTAAATGAGCCTCCAGACTAATTAAATCTTTGGTCACTCTGAGAATTAAAAGTGACTTACTGCTTACTACCAATTAAAGCAGATACTTGCTGTGAAATACAGACTTCTTTGGCAGTCATGTGAGTAGTCAAATGTATTTTAAATAAGCTCTCAAATCAGAATAGTTACAGCTGGGCTAACAATGAGAAATCTAAACAGAAGCATCTATTACTCCTGATTACAGCTGTAGTTCATGCGTATTCCTACTACTTGACAAACATTTTATAAGTACAATTGGCCAAATGGAACTTGCTAATGGACATCATAGCAGGAGAGTCACACAACTGTAGGAGAGTGCCCAGGCTTGGCTGGGCTGCAAAAACAGCTCTGCTGTCTGTGGGTACAGCTGAAGTGGTTAGTGCTGGCATGCAAGCATGACCTCATGATAAACTCACTGATCCTCACCAGGAATTAACCATTTAACTACTTGCAGCCAACAGCCCATCACAAAGAGGAAGAAACTGCTGTCTTTCTCTTGCATATCATAAGGACAGGACATTTACCAGCATTATTGACTAGAGGCATAGCAATGAATTTATGAGCTGCAATGTGCAATATATGCACATGACATTACATGTGTACTTTCTGATAGTAATACCATGTGAAATTCCCCCACTAGTAATTTATTTGTTTTTAAAATGTGTAATATTACAGTGACCTAAGAGTTGCTTGCTTTGTTTTTGTCCATTTCTACAAGTGTTGTACATGCTAGGATATGGAAATCCCACTCTATCAGAAACTTTTATCTATCTTGACCTCCTGATCAGGGAAAAATCATCCTGTTCAATAAGATATCAGTTCTGTTGTAATGAAGTGCTTTGCAGTGCCATTGAAGAAGGACACAAAAGAAGAGAAGCATAAAGATAGACATGCTTTCTGTTTTTTCATTTGAAAAAACTTAGTTTATCTTCTTAAGAAAAATGAATATTGTGTAACACATATGAAACGTTGCTACATTTGAATAACCTAATTCAAAGTCAGTGGGATATTATAGTGTACTTTGTTCAAACGCTACACAAACTGTGTATGTTCTGTGACTTTGTTGTCTTAAGTTGTGAGGTTGGTTCTCAGTTAACCAGCCAAGCACTCCTTCGAAATACTGCAGTCAGAAACAGTCCTGCAGGAAGTGGTGTTTGTGATTCAGTAAAAGGCACCTTGCCCGTTGAGTCAGGGTTGAGCCAGTGTCCGAATGTGTTTCTAGAGTGTGGAATATAAAACTAAAGTCCTGCGTGTTTATGGCCACTGGGAAATTCATTGAACTATTTACAAGAACAAGGATATTAACCGCAACATCCCAGATTCCAGACAGGGATAAGTACAACTTTCCCCGTCTTACTTCATTGGGAGAATTATTCTTCTCCTTTCCTCTAAGCTGATAGCTTTTTCCTGCACTAAGCTGGTCACCATCCTCTGGGCATGTTGGAAGGATGAGTGCCACAATTCAGATGCGCAGTCTGTTTCTCTGTGGGTACTGCTGGAAGTGCCAGGCTTGGCACTTGCAGTTTTGCAATCCCGCGACTTATTCCACTTGGAGACCGTCTTTCCAAGAGACACAGTCACTGTAACCTGAGCTTTTTCAGCTGGTTCAAATTTGCAGCTGAAGGGATGCATTGAGGCATTTGCAGTACATTTCCTCTCAGGACTCATGACCCAGTAGATGTGCCCAACGAGTCAGTACAGCCTTTTCTAAACAAAGTTTTAATTTATGGATAGGAATTCAAAAAACCTCAGCAAAATTTAAGAAGATGCTCTGCACATGTGATCTTTCCTACTGGTTTTCACATGTCCAGTACAGAATTGTTCATGGGTTTTTTTAAATCACATTTTTATATAGAAAAAAACCTCAACTTTACAATTTAAGAAAAATAAGTTCTCAAAACAGGTGTCTAATGTCTTTCATCCACACACTAATGCGAAGGTGGCAACATCCAGTCCCTGGTGGCAGCAAATTTTGGTACCTGGGTTTACAAAGTAATACCAGAAGCTGCTGTGAAAGATCACAGCTTCAAATCCAAAGTTGTCCAACAGGCAGTGTAGGGGCTGTGATCCTTGTATTCAGCATTGGTGCAGCCTCACCTTGAATACTATGTGCAGTTCTGGGTCCCACAATTTAAGAAGGTTGTGAAGGTCCTCAAATGCATCCAGAGGAGGGCAACAAAGCTGGTTAAAGGGCTGGAAAGAATGTCCTGTGAGGAGTGGCTAAGGACTTTGGGCTTGTCTAGTTTGGAGAAAAGTTGGAGAAAAGGAGGCTGAGGGGCAAACTCATTGCTCTCTGCAGTCTCCTGAGGAGGGGAAGCGAGGAGGGAGATGCTGATCTCTTCTCCCTGGTGTCCAGGGATAGAACACATGGGAATGGTTCACAGCTGTGCCAGGGCAGGTTTAGACTGGACATTAGGAAACTTTTCTTTACTAAGAGGGTGCTCAAACCCTGGAACAGGCTTCCTAGAGAGGTGGTTGATGCCTGTGCCTGTCAGTGTTTAAGGAACGACAATGCCCTTAACAACATGCTTTAACTTTTGGCCAGCCCTGAATTGGTCAGGCACTTGGACTAGATGATCACTGTAGGTCCCTTCCAACTGAAATATTATATTCTAGTCTTAGTCTAGTCTCTCCTGGATGTTGTTGATGACATAGTGCTTAGAATTATAAATCCTTTTCACGTTAAAGTGTTCAAATAAATATTTTTATAATTTTCCTTGTTTTAATTTTTTTTGTGAATATGAAATAATATCTACATGCACTTGACTTAATTTTAGACAAATTTTAGTAGGAATCTTGGTAATGCTTCTTTTGGACCTGCTAGCATTATTGTTAAAATCATGACTAGCTGTATATAAATGGTTCAAATTTTGTATTGGGAAGATGCATTTTGGGCCATTTAGTTTACCCCTGTAATCTGTATGTAATGGTTAACTGATTCCTGGAGTTATGGAAGATATTAAACATTAGGTAGTTCATTTTAGCAGGTGGATGTAGGTGGAGTTTGTCATCATGTGAGTATCTCCATTAATGTTGAAAATATGTTTAAACTTTAGATGTATTGTCTTAGCAAGAAGATACGGTTCATCAAGGGTGATGCAGTAGCCACAACAGCAGAGAAAGGGTCATAAGCATACAAAATTCAATTCCCTGGGCATGATGGCACCAACTCTGAGCACCTGCTGGAACAGGGCTTGCAGGTCCAAGCCCCTTTGTTCCTAAAGGAGTAAATCTTTCCATCAGAGTGAGGAATAGGATATTACGCAATGTGAGGAACAGTGGCAAGATTTCACTCTGAAATGCTATCAAGAAGTTCTCTTGATGTCATACAAAGAACGCTCTGATGATGCACAGCACACCAATTCATCCTGGTCTCTCCCCTTCCCCTTCCTTTATCTTTCCTCCACCCTCCAAAACAAAATTTTCCACTTGATCATGAAGGAAGTGAGGGATGCTACCCCAGGAGACAAGCTAGAGGAAGGGCTGGGTCACTTAGTCAAGCAAAGGGGAGGAGAAGGAAATGGCCAGTGAAAAATAAGGTTCTAAATACAGGGCTTTGGACTAGAAATGTGTTGAAACACTTCTAAAGAAATGAGAAAGGGGATAATATAGGCAAAGCAATTTAATCATATGCAATTAGTAACAGAAGCTTTGAAAGTCTGTGGTCTTGTGTGAGACCAACTGCCGGCAACATAGTATAGATCCCCAGTTCTCACTTTATTGAATCAGAAATGCCAATCATTTTGAAATTACTGGTATCCCTTCACCCCACCATACACTCACATATCAGCCTGCCTGTGTTGAAGCTCACTAGTTGCCTGTAATCCATTTTGATCAGCATACTTACTGATGTCTTCATCTGTCATATCCTGCCTGTTGCAGCACCTTTGTGGCTTCTCTCTCCCCTTCAGATGTGATGATTTAGGCTGTGTGCATTCTGGAAGTTTAAAAAATATGCAACAACAAAATAAATTGATCATGTCATATCCCGGTACCATATTGGTGTATATTTAATGTGTATATTAGGATCTGTTTATTTAAAAAAACCAAATAATTGTTGGTCTTTTTACTGTGCAAACATAAGCCAATGTATTTCATGCTAGACAATCCTAAGCTAAGCAATTTTTCATTCAATTTTTCAAATATTGATTGGTTTAAGTGTTGCTTTTAGGGTATTCCTTCAACTAAGACATTTTCTACTTGTAGTTATGTGAACAGCTATAGAAGCCAAGCAATTTGTTTGTGAGTATGTTGGGGTTTTGTAGATGTATTGCTCTCACTTTATAATGCTGAAAAGCTTTAAGCAGTGCATAAAATTAAAAACTTTAGAAAGATGTTCAGTCAGAAATGCTGGTATTTTATGCCTGTATTGCTGTAGCATGGAAGCTCACAGAGTGCAGGTGATGAGTTGGGCTCGTTTGGCAACACCCGGGGGATCACCAACAGTGGAGTTCCTTTGCAAGCACTCTGGCTTCCTGACAGATTCTGCTCTTAGGGACTGTCAAAAATAGTAACTTTGTTATTTTGAGATATTTATTATTTGGCTACCTCTTTGCTAGCCTTTGGAAAACTATGAATATACAGATCATAGAATCATAGAGTCAGAACGGTTTGGGTTGGAAGGAACCTTAAAGATCATCGAGTTCCAACCCCCCTGCTGTGGGCAGGGACACCTCCCACTAGACCAGGTTGCTGAAAGCCTTGTATCATGCTGAAGCAGTTGCTCATTTCAAGTCACGGGGAAGGGTTAGTAGTTGAAGACTTACCAGAAAAGTCTTACATTGCTAAATAATTAGGCAGCTCAGATCTCTTCTAACTTTAGCTTTAGGGAGATATTTTTACAGCATATCAGTGAAAAACCATTGAGCAAGCAAAAGGCATTGTCCTTTCCTGTACTAAACCTGGTACATGAATAAGATTTGCTGCCACTTCCTGCACTCTGAGATTTCTGAGCCTCATGGGATCATAAATAGGCAAATTATTACGTATCTGATTAAGAATTGACAGGGCAGGCTTATTTCACCCTCTCCTTGAAGCTGCACATTGAAGATAAAATGGAAAAGATGAGGTTTTTTAACTGCTTGAGCATTCAAGCATGTTTCAGGGCTTATGGTATATGAGCACTCACTGGGTTTTGCAAGATGAGTAGCTGGCACCACTATTTGATGTTTACTTACTTTGCTCTTATACAACTCATTTGCTTCCAGCGGACCCTTTGCTCTACGCAACCTGATCAGCAAGCAAAAAGTAGATGCTGGCTCACCTAAGTGTAAGAGTTTTAGCCAGGGTACACACAGCTCTGTGGGATGAAGATTAAGAGAGACTGAAGGTCAAATATCGAGGAGAAGACTATCTTTTACCCAAAAGTCTTTTTAGGTATATCGGGGCAACTTCCCCATTTCCTTTCAGACACATAAACAAGAACATCATGTTTAGTGGCAGCAGGAAGTTTCTGTTTATTTCACTTCCTGGGAATGTACTTTTCTTCATTCTTTCTTTCCTGTAGTAAACAAAGCTCTGCTAGCAGATTCTTCCCCAGTGGCTCTTCCTGGTGAGAAACGATTGTCAGCTCATTTTCTGAAAGCAGCTAATGGAGGTGGTTTGCAGGCACAGGGTAGCGCCATTACATTTTCACAGTTCCTTTTCTATCCATGAGATTTTTTTCTGACGTGTGAGGCAGTAAGCATAATGAGCAGATGTAGATTTCTGTCATCCATATTACTTGTCATCTGTCTGAAGAGGCTCATACAGAAGCATCTTACCTGACTCTGCCTAACACATTTATTTGCCTTAAGCTCTTATCTATAAATGCCGGGGGAAAGTACATTTTTCAAGGTCATGAGAAGTCAGGGTGAAGAGTAGGACCAAGACCTGCCTTTTATTCTAGTGCTTGAATTTTAAGCCAGAGCTTTCCCAATCTGCTGTGTGAAGAGGCCTGGGTTATTATTTAGTACAGGTCCTCATTCTGCTGTTTACAGCTGCCACAAAAAAACCTCGAAAACCCTGGTCTGATACGGCCCTTTGATTACTACCCACTGTTGGTCATGCAGG
>NW_010109044.1:0-3942 GCF_000699245.1 Pterocles gutturalis
GACCAGCCCCACCCCGGCCCCGGGCTTTCAGACACCCTGAGCCTTCCCCGAGAAACCACCCGAAATCAAAGCCCGCTGAACGATGCTTACTAGCTATTATTTCGGTTTAAGCTCTAACGTTACAGCTCCCTGGCACTGAACACCAAGCAATGTAACCACGGTTACCACATCAACCTGCTGGTATCGCAGGGGACACGGAGGGCATGTGAAACCAGCCTTGCCAAAAAGGGCAGTAGGTGAACATCCCACCTCAGCAGCAAACAGAGGGGAACTGCGAATTAAAGCGGGAATGAAATTCTCAGGGGCTCAATTAGCAGTGACCACAGCTGGTGGCTGGCAGGTCCTTGCAATCCATCACCTGAGGCTGGAAACTGATACAACTGCGGGCAGGAACGATGTCCTCCTTCATGTCTGTACAGTGACTAAAACGTGCCAAGCAAACATTTCTGGCAACAGCTCTAATGGTCTGTGAGTATATCAGCACCCCAGCACTGGCAGACCGAGCTCTGAGTGAATACCAAACTATAAATACATCCACAGACTTCGGTCAGTGCTCATCCACCACAAAAAGGATCCCAGGGGCATATCCATCACTAGAGACATCATTTTCTCTGTGTCACTGAAAAAGATCAGATTTAAGAAAGCAACAAAACGAAGGAAATAGAAATCATAAGATCTACCATCCTAAAAAGCCTACCAGCAAAATTACTGAATTGGCAAAGAAAACAAGATCCCCAACTAAGACTTCCAATTACTAAATATCTAAGTGCGTTGGTGTCTAGCTGCCTAATGTACCTGAAAGCAAGCTTTAAAATGGAATTTTAATGTTGATGCCAAGTTTATAAATCGACCATTTAAATGCCATGATAAGCCATGCAGAACAAGCATCGAAAGGATAATGAACATACATAAAAGCCAAGGTTCGGTATGTTAGACCATGTTCTCATCATACAGCTGAAAACCTCTTCCAAATAGCACACACTTCTTCCACTGAGATTAAGGAGTTTAAAAAAAAAAACATGGGACAAGGATCCTCTCACCAGTAAATAATAATTTTATTAGCAGGCACTTTCTAAACAAAAGAGTTGATTTGCTTAAATATTAGTAACTTATTACTCAGCAAAATGAAGCAACTAAAATGTAAAACAGAAACCAGGAACTATTAACTAAATATTGGATATTCTTTCAAAAATAGTTAAAGGGTAAGCTACATAGCATAGCAACCAACATTTACTAAACTATTAATTACCATTGGTTTTAAATAACTTAGCTTCACTGCTATCACAGCTACAGCTTCCTGACTGGTTAACAGATAAAGAAAATTATTCAGAAGCTATTTCTTGCCCTGGCTTGTTGTCTGGCTTAGTGACAACATTACAGGAACCCAATTCTCCGACAGGCTGGCAGGGGACCATCGTTCCCATTTAACCTTCATTCCAGAACACTGGCCTTTATCAGAGAAATGTTGCACTTGAGTCCCCATATAAATAACTTTCCTTCCCCTTGAAACATGTGCTTGGACACAATTTGGGCATCAACTACATTTGTTACATGCTATAATTGCCTTAATACTGGAGTCCAGTTTAAGCAAAATGGTAAGTATATTTCGTTCTTTGGTGGTTGGTAACTATAAAGCAGATTAAATAGCACAGACTAATTAAAACCAAATGAAAAAGAGTAAGAAAGTTATAAAAGACATTTCCTTTAGAAAAATAAAAGAATTAGTAACTCCTAAATGTTATTTTTCATAACTGTGTCCATAACCACTCAAATACTAAAATTCACCCTATTATATCACATGGTCATAAAAACATAACTGCATACAACAGTGAAATAACTATAGAATTAGAATGAATATGTTCTAATCAGTTTAAAATTCCAGAAAACCTATCACCATTAGCCTTTTTTAATTTAAATACTATTAAGGAAATAAAAACTGATTGCTGACTGGAAGCTGTATGTCTCTATCAAGTCACATGTAACTTACTTTATAGACCATTAGTAAAACTACTAGTACCAGTAAGACAGTCTCCTTGGTGTTACAGGGCCACAAGCTCCAAGTCACATCCTAGTATTGAAACCACCATGTTGCACACGGTGTTTGGATGGGGGTTCCTCATAATGCCTGTGATATACATAACCAAAGAACCCAAATGGAAGCAAAGGGGAAATGAAGGTGAAGAGATGCATATTCTCTTTCCTTTTATTTTACAAGTGATGGTCATTTCAACCACATTTTAAAAGTTCACAACCAGACAGTAGACAAACTAGACTAAATTTTTGCACTGATAGATGTTACTGCTGTGGAGCAGAGAGCAGTGCTAACAGATTGTCTAACAATTTACAGTATAAGGGCAAGTTGCTTGTTGTGATACCCAACTTAAACACTTTCAGCACTTGCAGTCTATCTCAGGCTGACAGTCGAGCCATTTGAGAAAAAATAAATTTATGCACAGAACAGATTATTTTAAGGAAATTCTTACCACCATTTCGCTGAAAACCTCCAGAATGTTCAAGCTTTGGAGCACAGACTTCAAAACCTTGCTGCCATGTCAGGGAGAGGTTTTCTGCCATCTCCATGAATATTCATCTAAAACTGAACAAGTCACAAACGTCTAAAAATGTAGCTTACAATTCAATATCACAGTGCCTTCCTTTCCTGGGTATAGTGCTTTTCGTCACTAACTTCTGGTGCACTTGGAAACAAGCACTTTGCTATCATTTTGCCACTTCTTTACACAGAACTTTACAGGTGAAAAATTATTTTCCATAAGATTCAGTTTGTATTCAGCATCATCTGTCCCCTTCCATCCCTGGTGACTACTGAACCATGCTTGAACTCCACACTGCCCCTTGCAAATAGGGTACACAGCTGTCAAGTGCTTCTCATGGCACCGGGCTCCGGCAGAGGAGAGCAGAAGGAAGATGCTCTCTCTCAATACTCCTGCCATATGCTACACATCCAGGAAAAGGACAGACCACCCTGCATGTGAAGGGGTGAAGAGGAAGAGAAGGAAGGGAGAAACACACAGGGAAAGTGAGGACCAGGACAGGGCAGAAAGCTAGAAGAGTAAGGTATATATACACCTACAGATGCTACCAAACGTTCCCATACAACCCGAATTGGTGTATAGATCCTGTCATACTCCCTCAGTGCCACAGGCTCACAGGCTGGGTGGAAGTGTACCAGCACTCCCAGGTGTACCGTTGGTGCTGTTGGATGAAGGCTGTGCTGTTCTGTACTTTTGAGGAGTCCTACCTTACCAGGGACCTCCCTAGAGGGAGTTGGTTTGGCCCCATGGGATGAGGCTCTGTCCTGCATTTTTGAGGCATTTTCTAAGTTTCTACACTTTCACAAAGTTATTTTAAAATCAGGAAGCAAAAAAAAAAAAAATTTCAATGTTTGAAAGACAGGAACAAGATGTAATGCTAAAAATAAGAAAATAGAGTACATTAATTTATTGAGCTACATAATCAATACATGCTTTTTCACAAAACGCCTGCGTCATTAAGCACACAAAATGGATGGAGCTCCTTGGTAAAAGCTTACTAATTTATCTTCACTTTTTAAACCCAGCCGTGACTTCAAAGTTATTCATTTCCTGATAGCTTTCTTCTGAAAAATAATATTTTATAAATCAAGTCATACTTATGACAGCAAGAGAACTGACAGGACAACACATTCAGCTGCTGCAAAGCCTCAAATGCCTAGTCATTTGAATAAGGAGTCCTGCCTTTGGTACATGGTATTTTTTAGTGTTTTAGTTTTCTTCTTGGTCATACTCTAGTATTGCTACAGTTGAAGTATTGTGCTGAATAACTATCCACGTTCTTTAAGATCACTATTTTACTTTTTAAGCCTTGTATTTCCCCTCCTTGAATTTAAGAACACATCCTATATTCTAGGACAGCAGGCTTTGTATTTCCCACCCCAGCTGCTGG
>NW_010109044.1:3973-16655 GCF_000699245.1 Pterocles gutturalis
AATTCCCCTCCATTTAGCAAGATGGAAGGGGTTTACTTCAGCTTAAGGAAGGACAAGTCTGTGAAAGAGAAAACTATTCAGAGTTATTAAATACACAGAGACATTAGCCAGCTCAGGAAACCCCCCGAGCTGAAAACAGCTGGAGGCTGGGAGATTATTCAGGGGAAGTATCAGCTATGCTTGCCCTTTTCTTACTCTTCTCCAAGCACCAGGTTGTGGCTACTGTTGAGAAGAAAACACTGAGAAACACAGACCCTTAGGTCTGATTTTGAAATGCAGCTTTTACAGATGACAAATGCAGTTAGCATCTGAAAGCCCAGACAAAGTTTATTTCATTGCATGCTTTCAGACTGTCTGAAGAATAAGGCAAGCAACCAGTTCATCAATTAAGTGTGTTTACAGTTTCCAGACTCCCATTACCACTAAAGTGATTTTTTAAAACATCAGTTAACAAAATAGAAAGAGGAATGAGAACAAAATAGATTGTTTTCTAAATTTTTGGCCACATCAGAGGTCTGGTAGTCTCCAGACAAACTCTAGAGTTATGAGAAAATATGGAGCAAACAGCAGCTCCCAGCTAACCCTCCTAACAGGGAGCTACAGCTAACACTGTCACATACTCTCATATTAACCTTTTCCTAAATGAGATGATAATTTCTTATTCCTCCTCTGAAAACACGATCTGTGCTCTCCTGGATGGCACTGGCCTTCCTTGGACAGTTACTGTTATTCTGTTTCTGATACATTTTAGGGCAGGTGTCCAGAGTTCAACATTATTTATAGAGGATTGCACATCAGACTTTTGTTTCAGTGTTTGTCCAATTTTTAGCACAAGGCAAAATTCAGGTTTTCCAGCCACTACTCCATTTTAAAGTTCTGAAAGACTAAATGTTCGGTCCATAAACCATTAACTGGTTTCGTTGAAGAGTTACTAAATGTGGATCCCAGCAACTTCTTCCACCGTACATGACCTCACATTCATCTGCAAGCAATTTCTCCTGTCAGACAGCACAGCTGTAGGTTCTTAGCAACTCCATAACCGCCCACCTAAGTTTTGCAACACTCACAAAAGGCAATGCTCAGGGTCTTCTATTCCATTTGCATCCACTTGAAAAATCTCTTCTATAACAAACTGTAAACAGACACTTGAGAATGTACCCAGTTTCCACCCAAAAAATGGTTATGTCTGAAGTGCTAAAGAAAAGAGCTAAAATGTATCAGAAAAGTGTCTATTACCTACTGTTGTGCATGATTTTATCCCAGGGATTTGAGCTTTTAAACACAGCTACATCAACTGACCTGCCCTCTATAAATTCTCAGATTCATTAACATGTTAATCTCAAACCAGGAATATAGTCTTTGTGTTATTTAACATATATACTCTAAACCTAATGACATACACATATTATACATACACATGTATGTATACACACATTTCCTTTTAATTAGAAACATTGGGGAAAATACTAATTGCACAGTTTTGATATTTAGAACACACAACAACTTCATCCCTACCATTTTTATGACCTTTTTAGTTTATTTAATTACCATTACTGCAGATTATAATTTGTTCTCATGGCTACAAATTAATGAGACCAATTTCTGTGGCATAACAGTCTGAGCAAAACAAGAGCAGATGACGAGGCAGCCCAGCTTTCATCAGCTTCTTTAGCTAACAGGTTCCGAGTACACAAAGGAAATAAAAATTACTTCCTCTGCCTTTGCATTCCCACCTCTGCAGCAATGCAAGCCTCTGAACCATAGATGCTATATCACAGGTGCTTGTAAAAGCTACAGAGCAGGTTTGCAGTCACTTTAAAATAGATGCAATATGTATCAGCCTTTTCCCTCCTTCTTACCCAGATTAATCTGGAAAATGGATTTCATGAGAGAGTACACAGATTGCTTACACAGCAGTTCATCCAAAGCTTTGCGTTCCTAACCTGAGGTATGCGTTGGGGCCAGTATTTTGTTACCTCATCTTTCTCAATTTTAATAGATTTAAAGGTTGGAGTTATATCTTTTTAAATTATTACTTCATGCCATTGTAAAGTAGTCTAGGGAAGCCAATGATCTATAAAAATTGAAGATTAACTACATGCCACTGATACTTTATGAAGGAAAAAAGGCTACCCTATCCATTACAGCAAAGAGTCATAAGACTGACAAAGTTCACCCTCAAACATGTCAATGGAAACCTTACTATCATTAACATATCCAACACAAACCTCATGTCCAATTGACTTTGCAGCCAACTTGTTGCTCTCTGCAGTCAATGCTTCACATGTCAAGTTTTACTTAATGTCTGGAAAATGAGCCATGAAAAGGCTTAGGACAATATCAGACACTTCCTCAGGATTTACATACTTTGGGCTCTTTTTTAAATAAAGAAAAGTCTCTTTGGGAGATCTTAGCCTATCTGAAATGGCTTCTTCCTTCTATTTTTATGCCCAGGGAAAAAGAAAAGGAAAAAAAAAAAAAAAACACAGAAGAGAACAAGCTGCAGAGCAGCCATATACAATCTGCTTCTTAAACAGTGACTGCTTCAAAGCAAGAGATGCATCTATACTTTGAGAATCAATACATCAGTTCGGTGATGATACAGCTCATAGAACAATGCCTGGTTTCCTGAGATGACCTCTGAAAACTTTCAAAGGCATAATCCAATTTTGTATTATTATTCCCATAAAAAATTAAAGGATTTTTGTATTCCTCAGAAGCAGAGTCTCTGCTGGCTTCTGATAGAAAGCACATAGCTACAATGAAGGAATAATAATGTACTGCAGATGATCATTAAGACAGACAGGACACAACATGTTTCCAAGAGGACGCTTCTAGTTATGTTTTGGAGACCTGATAATGTCAAATGTAATAAACTAAATTGCATGAAACAAATCACTCTAATTTAATCTTTTAATATAATTATATCTGTTTCCCCACAATGTATCCTAATGTAGCCCATGAGACATAAATCTATACAGGACAAACTTGTATTAATTTTACACCTACCAAATACATGAAGTATTCAAGTAAGCATTGCATCAGATCTAATATTTTTGCTTGGTATATAAAACTAGTGCACAATTAATTAATGCTGATTCTTACATGGATTTTCATCCATTCCAAATAAGTGAAAAATATCAATAAAACAAAAGTTGTACTCTATCGTATTTTCCATGCACTTATCTCTCTGCTATACCTAAGCTCATACGACGGACTAAAGGGGAACCACTTCCCTTAAGCAGGAAGCATTTCAGCCTACTGAAAGGATCAACTCTGAGCAGGGAACCCAAGGCTCTTCAAAGCCTGAAACAGTCTTAAGCAACACCATATAATTCATGCACTCAGGCCGCAGCATCCAAACACTAGGGAAGGTAGATGTCAAGAATAAGCGAATGGTCTGGGGTGCTCAGAACCCCACTTTCAGAAAGCAACGACTATACTGCACTGTAGGCTGCACCCATCATTCCCAAGTTGATGAAAGTTTTGCCTCTGATTCATGACTGGAGGTTTTCTTAACGTTTAGCTATTCAAACTGGAAAAAAAAAAATCTACAGTGGCCACAATTAGCAGCATTTTGGTTTAATGCTAGCCAAGTGATTTCTCTTTTAAAAGGCTAAAACAATACTGTAGCATTCCCTGGGGGATTAGAAGAGCTTTCAGTTCCCACAAAGACATTTATTCACTGCTAATAAGCAGAACTCTGCCATCACTACCTTCCACATGTTGATATGTCTGTGCTTCTGTCCAGAAGGACCTCTGAACTAGTAAACTATAGCAAGCTTCACGAGAGAAAAAAACTGTTGATTCATTTTTTTGCTTAGCTGCAACACGTTTATACCCCATCTTTCAGAATTCTTACAGCTTAAAATGCAAATCAGAATAATCAAGCACAACTGAAGTTTTAGTTGGACAGATTTCTTAAGATGAAATATTTCCGAAGTAAATAAGCTTCAGGCAAGGCTTTGTTTCTCCATGACATTTCTATGTGGAATCCCAGTAGAAAAATAATCAGGAAAGACAGCAGAAAGACGATAAATAAAGTAGTTACAAGCAGTCAATAGCAGAAAATCTACAAAAGGTGAAACCAGTCTGAAATTTTCAGCTGAAAATCTTGTCAGAAAATACTTAAATTTTGTGTCCGATGTAGTTTTAGTTTAACTCCAAATCCAGGCAAGGAAAACAGCCAGAAACCCAGTGGTCTCCATAATCTTTCCGGAAGTGGGAAATTCAGTTAAACCCCAGCTTCTGCCTTACTGAGACCAGAAACTGAGTCTGACTCCCTAATCAACAGGCCTGTCTCCCTCTTTCTACTCTTCTGTCAAAAATAGTAAGTAGTATAACTTCCATTCTAATGGAAATAATTTAAAAACACTGACATTTTTATAAGACAGAATTATTGTCACAAATAACTTGGTGTTACCATCTCTGATAGGTATTGACTGGCATTACTCTATGTAACCATTGCTCTCCCACCAGCCTCTACTCTCTCTTCTCATGGATTTCAGAGACTACCACATTTGACCAGATTCTACAAAATCATAATTTATTATCCGTGTTTTAAAAAATAATTGGTAGACAACTACTACAAACAAAACATAGTAGTGTGTGCATTGAAGCTTATATGCAGATGTCATCAGCAGAAGCTCAAGAATTTTGTTAGCAGCATATTTACAGATACTGCTTCCCAATGCATGGGAAGCCCTTGCATACCTACATAACCATCTGGCTGGGAAGGAAGTGGCTGTTTAGAGATCAGATACTGATTTAGCTTTCTCAAAGTTACTTAGTGATATCATCTCTTAGAAATCAGATGTGACACATCTATCAACTTCGTGATCAGCATCTAAAACAGACTTTCCAGTGACCAACAGCAAAATTAGCAACACCTCATGTGACCTCAGGCAAAGTCTCTTGGGGAGAAACAGATTTCAAGCATGACACTTGGACAGTCCATTCATCATATTATTATTCCTACTACTTCTTTAGCATATAGTAAGTTGAATCATCTTAACCAATCAGCTAAAGACAGGTTCTTTTCTCTTCTCTGCAATGACACAGTGAAGACCTCTGGCCAGTCTAGATGTCACTTGAGAGCAAGAAGGATTAAACACCTGTGTAGGGACAGCAAGCAGAGTTCAAGAAATCTCCCTGCCCACAGCTACTTCCCATTACTGAACAGTGCAGTGTCAACTTGAAATAACCTGTGACCTGCTAGTGAAGCACCACACACACTTTACCTGCATGCTCACTGGTGTCACTGGAAACCAGAGAGGCAGACAGGTTGGCATTTGGTTGACTAGCATGGGTTAAAACATAAAAAGTTAAGAGAATAGCATCCAGTTTCCCATTAGATGCTGAAGTCGCTTAAGGATAGCATGAACACCAAATACACGCTTGCTGATTTTTACTTCTTTCAGTCATTCGGTGAACAAAAGAAGGTTCAATTGATTAGGAGGGAAAAAAAACAATTTTTCATTAAACATGTACTCAAATGAATTGTTTGTGCATTCCTCTTCAATCTAAGATGAAATACCTTTTGCAGCATGCTGGCCATTTAAACATCAATTCTTCATATCCCCTTCTGTTACTTACCTAAAAAAAAAAAAAGGGAAAAATACATTAATTCTCCATGTTCTCAAATCTATCATGAATACATACCTTGCTCTCCACTGCTCCCCAATAAGTTTTCAGTAGTTATAAATTAGGTACTACTACTGAGTTTTGGTTATATTATTAGTGTAAATGACATGTTTCCACTTCTGCCTCAGCTAAGCATTCAGTAATTGAATATAAGAACTTTTTTCCTCTCCAGTAAATGATATCTAAATAAAAGCTACTTGATGCCCTTAATAATTTGATTTTTATATTGTGCATATTTACTCTGGAAAAAAGTCATAATTTCAATAGTGGCAATGGAAATATGAAACATTCAGCAAAAGTACCCCAACATGGTCTTCAGTATAGAAATTTGTGCAGACATCTGTGCAACTTCTTAACAGCTGCTGGCAAAAAAACATGCTTTAAGTAGACAGAGTACAGAACAGCAAGCCATGAGACTGCAGTTGACAGACTAGCTCTATGAATTCAGGTACAGCTTTCCCACCAGCCTCCATAGGATCCATATTTTCACCCCAGGTTTCTTTTCAGGGCTGTCATTAGTCTCTTGTGTGACCTTCAGCCACTTCATCTTTTTTCCTTTTGCAAAGGTACAATATTTTCTTGTCCAGCTATTTAAGGCTTTGGAGATTAAACAATGGTGTATAATAGTAGGTACCACCAGCTGTCTGAGGATGGGAAAAACCTCCAGCACAGCCAGGAACTGGCCTGGCAGGTACCCAGCACAACTAGGTAGGCAGAAGCACCTTTGCTCAAATCTAGGTGACAGCGCCTGTTTATCTCCATAACCCATATGAGGAGACCAGGCAACACCCACAGGTGTTAGTGTCTGCAAATCCCAGATGAATCTCAACTCTTATTTCTTCCATCCACACACCATCTATCACTCTTCTATGACTGAATTGCATTCATTATTACTTCTTTTCTATACTCAAATTGAAAATAATTTTAAAAGTTTACAATACATCCTATAAAAGGGAGGACTATCTTAGATGATCCATAAACTACCCAAAATACACCCTTACAAGCACTGACTCTGAAAAGAAAAATATATCATTCTGCATCCATACCACTTTTGCCACATGCTGGCTTTTCAGATGTTTTCTTAACCAACACAAGTTGAGAATTATAAGAAGTGTAGGTGAAACGCAAAACTAGTAAATAGCTTTCATATTTTATCAAACACTCATCTGTATTTCTTTAATTCATAACCCCATACTTTCCAGCATTAAGCTTGCCCAAGCTTTCTGAAAAATTTCAGATGGAAATTTCACTTTTTCACACAATGTGCTCACACTGAACAGTGTACGTGCTCAACATTCATTTTGCCTGTACTCAACTAACTTAATTTTAGGCTGAACTGCAAATCACTGAACTGAAATCACTGCCAAGCAGACATCTACTGCACAAGTTCTGCTGCTTCCACCTCCTGTAAGCCTACTCTGAGATGCCTCTGAATTAGCACCATTTTTTTTTCTTGTCAGAACTCATATTAACATCCTCTTTCAAAGCAGAAAATTTTAGTCCTCTAGTCCGTAAGCATGCACAAGTCTAGCCTTTTTCAAGAGAAATGTAACTGCCAGCTACCATTCATACTTCTCCAGGGTATAAGCCCATTTCAGGATTTATAACACTATTGTGCTTTAACTACAAGATGTACTTAGCTGGATTTAAAATGGACCACTTCATACTTTCGTCCTTAGCTGGATTTAAAATGGACCACTTCATACTTTCGTCCTTAAAATGACAACTCAATGTATTATTGCCATCTGATTAGAATTGTCTGATGAAATGTGTCAGTTTTCAGGTTTGGTTCACTTTTTTTCCCCCTTTCCCTTTTAAGATTCTGTTGCCTGGGGCTTATACCAGAAGAGCTAAAATCAAGACAAGTGCCCCTTGTTATGCATTAAGAGTAATCATCAGCAATGCACATACTTCAGCTGCCCATTGCCCAGTGTAGCTGCAGATCACAAGCATTCCACTCAAATGAGGTGTACATTTCTCTTTTATCAGTGAAAAGCAGTAATGTGGGAAACAACGATCAGACAGACTCCAAGTGAGGTGACTCATAGGCAGATAATGAATCCCATACATTTCTTCCATGTAATGTCCTTCATTTTGCACCTTCGCAACCCAAGGCATCCAAGACTGTACTGGCTCAGGAACTGTTTAGTGCAGATACATCATCTAAGCTGTTAGACTTCATTTGGCATCTCAACCACATCCTTCACAGAACACTAAGCTCCATTCAAGCTGCAGACACACTTGCTTGAGGGCAGGTGTTGCTCACCACTCCTAGAGTCTTGTATCTCAACTCTTACCAGGTTTTGCAAATTGTCACTACTAGCTGATGGCAATAGCTGAAGAGGTTGATTTGTGAAAGCAACCCAACTCTGTGCACTTAAGCACATGATTAAGTGGGATACAGACATAGTTTGAACCCCTACAAGAAAGCAGTTTAGCACATGCTTGACCAACAGTCAATGTTCTGAAAATTTGTTGTGTGCGTTACCCTGGGGAGAAACTAGCTCTCAGTAACTCAGCCGGTGCCAAAGCACGCAGTAGATCTCCCACAGACTTGTTCCAAGTCTTAAGTCTTGAAGAGTATTTTCCTTTCCTCCTTGCTGTCCCCATCAAAAAAAAAAAAAAAAAAAAAAAAAAAAAAAAAAAAAAAAAAAAAACACCCAAAAAGACACAATACTTTTTTGTTCCTGGCTAGCATTCCGTATCTAAACCAGAAAAGTACAGATTTCATACTTAGATTAGGCTTTAGGCTCAAGGTTGGGAGGGACTACGTTGAAGATCCTGCTCTGAATCAGGTAAAATAAGCATTTGAGATTACAATGCCAACACACCATACAAGAACCCTTCTTGATCACCAAGCTCTCAATTATTCTGGACAGACATCTCAGTTTCTTCTGCAGAGCCACTCCACTTTGTATAATTACACATTTATTGGGTTGGGGAAAGAGGATGCATAATGTGTGTCATAAAGCAGTGAAGAAAACAGAGTAATTGACAAGCCATTAAAAACTACATTACTGTTTCCTTAAGACATTCAATGTGAATCTAGCAGTGTGGGTAAAAGATGTTAAAATGACTAACCTGTAAGTGAGGCTCCACCATTTGTATGAAGAACTGATTGTGTCTTTTCACACTGCCTCCTCCCCCTTTCTCAATACCATACTGGCATATTACAAACAACAGGACTGTCAGAAATGCTACTGTACACAATAAAAGCATGGCTTTCTTCTCCTCCAATATTAATTTTTAAGATAAATATGACATTAACTGTAGAGAAAGAAATAATGACCACATTAGCAGCCGGTGTCATAACACCACCTTTATCCATGATACCACCTTCCTCCAGTTTTAGGGAAGGACAAATATGCCATAGTTATTATGGATCAGGAAGGAAATCAGTACAACAGCTTAATCATTGAGCTTCGTGGGAAATAGGATTACTGCTAATGGATGAAGCTGTCTCTTGTCTGTCTAACAATTAGAAGTGATCCTCCAAAAACTGACTGGAATTGTATTAACCAGCCATTACAGACACAAACAGCTATGAGACTGAAATCATATTTTTCCTACAACTGCAGAGGACATGAAATGAAAACAGTTTAGTCCACATATTTATGCCGCCATCCTCCCTGTGAAATACTGACAAATCTTCCTTCAGGCTCTGTGTCCATCAACTCAGATTAATAAGAAGCTGCCTTACCTTCAAAGTACTCAGTCCAAGAGTCAGCAGTGGCTGGTAAAGGACTACCGTCTTACAGTGATCCCCTGTCAACAGCTTTTGCTCAGCCCTTGTCCACCAAATAACTGCATTCTTTGGTTTCCATGCCCATTCTCATTATGCCAGGTTCTTGCATCTGCTTAGAGCATTTTATGCACAAAGCAAACACTGTGCTTTGGTTTGTTTTTTAAATTAAAAGGTGATTAAATACCACATTCTTCCAACCTAGTAACTTTTATCCTTCACTGTAACATGTCTCGGGTTTACAAATCTTATTTTGAAATAATCTGGTCTTATTTTTTGCTCCCTCTTTTCTGCAATGATTTATCTGTCTTCCCTTACTTTTATTCCTTGATACCTTTACTTGTTTATCCTATTATCTGCAACTCACTAAGGAAGTAGCCTGAGAAAAGCTATATTAAATCAGATTTCATATTTCTCCAGCACTAAACATACCACACTTAGCACAACTGCAACACTCAGCATTCCTGTGTGGAAAGAAAGTAAATGAGAGAAGATACCACTATCTATCTGAACACTTTTTTTATCCTATATAAAGGAGGTAAGAGTTGTTTTATCTTTGGAGAAGGAAAAAAAAAAAAAGACCTATAGCACTATCTAATTGTCTGAAAGCAAGGGAAAGAAACAGGACTGTGTTCTCCACAGGTTGGGTAGTTTTGGGTTTTTTTCAGATTCACAGGAGATTTTTTTCCATGTAAGAAAACATTTATGTGAAGGTTCCTAAAACAATTTGGAATCATTTCTGGTTACTAGATATCATCTGAAGCATCTGCAACTCTCTCGGTCCATTTCTACCAGCAGGGTCTCTGTGGTTAAACCCCTAACTTCCTACATATGGGCACTGTGGCAGTGAGAGGACAGATGCAGGGAGAAGCAGGCAATCCGCCCAGCAGCATTTTCCTGCTTTTGGAGATGTGGGTGTCATGAAACTTGGGATGAAGATATCCAGGCAAGAGACTATATGGTCCTTGGTGGACTTCTTGTGTGTGGGACTCTTCTTACAGGTTGCAGACACCCAGAAATAGGGGTGCACTAGCTGTCAGAACCTTTGCTTTGTATTTTCCAAACAAAAATATAGCCAGTGAGATCTAACTTAGTGTTGCTCAGCTTTTCACCCACTCGTGGTTCAAATCCACACCTGGTTACCATTTCTAACATATAAAGTGAAATATTAAACCCTATAGCATAGTAAACATGGAAGACAAACCTTAATTTGTATCCTTGAGATCACTTTGCATGCTTAAAATATTAAAAGTGACTCATTAAAACAAATTTACCTATTTTTCTGCTTAAGCCCTTTAAATCAACTGCTCTGCATCTTCCTCTTCAAGAGCTCTACAGTCAGCTTCTATTTTTCTGTAGCAAACTGCTTCAGCACCCTGGCAGGGCACCGAGTCACCAGGGTCATGGCGAAGGAGAACAAACACCGCCTTTGTGCAGGTTTCTTGGAAGGCAGCAGAGCTGGGCTCAGGGATACAATGCTGTCAGGGCCAGTGTCAATTGCACAACATACCCAATATTCAAAGCACCAGTAGCATGAACTCCTTCACTTTGACACAGGCTTTCAAAGTCCAAAGCTCTTCTCTATATTTTCAGTTTAAAAAATCCTCAAAAAGGAAAAAAAAAAAGCTCTTGCATCTAACTGCAGCTTTAACATTACAGGGCCAAATTCTGCAAACTCTTTGAAGCCACTGGTACTAACTGTAAAAACATTAATTTACTGTCTCTTCCTCCTAACCCTAAGCATCACAAAAAAAAATTTTAATAGGTTTTGAATACTTTAAAATCCATGTACTTATAACGGTCTATCTTAGAGCATGACATTAAGTTTTTATTAACAGCAAATTAATGGTCTAATTAATGGAATTAAATCTTGAGGGTGGGGTCGCAACCCAATATACTTTGTTATATGTATAATTTTTTATATATATACAAGCTACACAAAGCTATAATGCAGTATTTTGTATTTGGTTTCTTTTACTGTGACTGCATCAATCTTCTTAAAAGCACTAAAGGGCAGAAGTCTAATATCTGGATACAAGGTACTACACTAAAGTAAATCTAGGTATTAGTAGCAAAGTGATCGATTTAATCCTTTAGGGAAAGGGAGATAGAATACTTCTGCTCCTCCAACATAAAAAAAGAAAAAGCAAAAGAGAAGAGCTCATGACATCCATCTTCACAGAGCAGCTCTCCAAATACCATGTTTTTGCAACTGAGATATGAAAAACCCATTTGAAATTTCTGTTCCTCACACAGAACAGTACTTAATTAAACCCCAATTTTACTTAATGAAATCTATACCTTGAGCAAAAGGGATTTCATGGGAAAACCTAGAAACCACTTACTAAATGCTATACTGACATTAACCACCATGAGATGTCTGTTTTCAGGCTACTTTGATACAACAGACGCAGCATAACAGCAGTACAGTTTTATAATACAGTTCCACCTCAACTTAACCTTTCATTAATGAAGGGCTATTACCTGTTGACTTCGCTCTGTTGTAGTCACAGTGTCTGAAGTGGCTAGGATGTATTTCAGGTTGGACTAGGGAGCCAACACTGTAAATACCTTGATGTCTTCTATCCCTTTCGGGCCTCCACATTATGCAATACTCAGTTTTGAAAGACAACGACATAAAACTGGCAGCTATTCCTCAAGACCATTAGATCTTTTTCCTTTAAAATATTAAAACCCCAAACCTGCCATTTTCTCTCCAAAAATTACATTCAAGAGAGAGATACCTCATTCACTGCTACATCAAAGCTAACTACTATTGGAACATGAAGCCAGATGAAGGTCTCCTCAAAGCTACCCAGTCAAGGAAGATGGGGCAGTACCAACACATAACAGTGAAAAACTACATCTGCCTTCCTCTCCTGCTTAAGTCCTGATCCAACATGCCAACTTTTGTCCCTGACAGAGAAGCAGCAGCTGGCGTAAGGCCAGCTTCATCACCTGAGCAGCCACTTCAGAAAATAGCTCCCATGCAGAGAGGATTCTCTTAAAGTCCTCCAGTATTTTCAGCAACAGTGAGCGCAACAGTGTTTTTCCCTGCCCCTATTATATAGTGCAGAATTTGGCCTGTAACACTGAACTAGGGATGCAGAAGAGAAAGAAAGAACAGAGGGAACAATCAATCAGTCTGACATTCCTCACATCTCTGAGTAGGGTCAAGCACTACAGATGCTCATTAACAGC
Organism: Pterocles gutturalis; assembly: GCF_000699245.1. Lineage (NCBI taxonomy): Eukaryota > Metazoa > Chordata > Aves > Pterocliformes > Pteroclidae > Pterocles > Pterocles gutturalis. The sequence goes on from NW_010109044.1 coordinate 16,560, forward strand.
CAGTAATTAGATAATTGTCCACTACAAATATACACTGTTGCTTCCAATGAGCACAGAGATTAATGCCAAGAACACTTGAAAAAACTCTTAGCAGGA
>NW_010109044.1:16686-35011 GCF_000699245.1 Pterocles gutturalis
TCACTTCCAAATTACCCATAAATTACTTTATAGCATTAATGTATTTTGACACATTTTCTGAGACACCTCACTAGCTTTCTTGATACATGACCCAAGAATATTTCTTAGTGGCTCTCTCAGGACAGGTGTTCCCTGGTGCCCGTGCTCCTGGTATCACCAGGGATTCCTGAGCCCCAGGGCGACAGTGCAGCTTACTGTGACATTCACTGGTCGCCAAGCAGCTTTGAACTTCAATATACAGTTAAGGAAACTAAGCTGAAGGACACACAGTTGGGGCCCCAACTTGCAAGGTGAAATTATGGCAGCAGGTTTCTTTTTTCTTTGGCTTCCTTCCTACTTTTTATGCTACATGCTCAAGAGCCTTTAGCTTGCAGACTTTTATTTAATTAAGATGCTGATCTAATTTTTTAAAAATGAAGTAGTATATAAATGTAGCTCAGAAAAAAAAAAAAAAAATCCTGAGTCTTGCTACTGCCTGCTCTATGATGAGAAATTATTGGGGAGCAGGGAGAGAGAACAAGTCATGAAGCAAAGGGTGCAGAAATTACTATTTTATTTCAGTTATATGATTACCCCAAAGCTGGTAGTTTTTGCAATTCCTGAACAGCTGTAATATAAAATAAACTGAATGGAAGGTCACAAAGCTCTCTAGCTGAGGAAGGAATGCCAGTCATTAAGATATGTCCTGACTATATTAAGGACCAAATAGGACTTTCAGTGCTCTTTAGCTGACAAGCACAGCTATTTCACTCCTCTCATTAGTATCTAAGCCACTAGAATGTTATGAAAATATAGCCATAAGGATGGCTCCACACAACACAGTTTGAGGATTAAGCCACTTATGACCTTCAGGTCGACATTTCCTTGTTCAGTATGAAAAGCCTGGTGAAGGTGAGTTTCCTCACAGTCTGAGGAGATGTAAAGGGCAAGTGCCATAAAGCAGAAACAAATATTACAATTTTTTTTAATCATCATAGGCATTTTTCTTTCAATATTTCCTTATTTTTATCATGTAAATTAGAAAAAACTAAAAGGACTCAAATAACTTATTTCCTTCAGTACTGAGAACAAAAAACAGGGCTAAGAAATTCAGATTATAGAATGAAAGAGCTGCTGCACGTTGTACTCCTCCTAGAACACAAAAAGGATTAAATCTTACTCCTAAAACAAAGGGGAGGAAGAAGAAAAGGAATAAAAGGGAAGGAATGAGTGAGCAGCAGTAACACATCAAAAATTTGCAGAAAAAAAATCAAAACCATCTCTTGGAACAAAAAAAAAGTGGAAAAATCTGCTTGAGCAAAGAATACATGCTTTCCTCTTACATTTGGCCTTCTAGAAAAAGGAGCTATCACTCACCATTAGACAGCCTGCCTATTAGCTGTCATATTTAAAGGTGTGGTGCATCGGCCACACCCTGCCTGCCTCCCCTGGTCTTGAAGCATCTGCAGCAGGAACAAGCTTGGCTCCGAGAGCCCTGTCAGTTTCATTAGGTTACGCCACGCTCTCAGCAACACTTATTATATTAGCTTGCACATTATGCCTGTGGGTCAGAACTGGCTGGTTTCCAGCCAGCTTGGAAAATGGAGTGAGTGGACAAGTCTGCCTGTAAACGGCAAGGCAGACGTACCCACAGTCTGACTGTACAAAGTGATTAGCACAGCAATATACACGGATAATTTCTGGGTCTATATTTGGAAGGCCAAACTCAGAGTGATGGCCATAATTCAAAGATTGTGCTACTGCTCCCCCCACGTTCCAGATATAACTAGCCTATAGTATTACAGATTAAAGAGTTCAAAATAAGCTCAAATTCAAAATATATCTACTCTTATACAAGTCATTTAAGAAAAACAAAAACCTCGTATTCGCTCCTTTTTTTTAATCTATTCAAGGAAAATGAGAAATATAGTGGAGAACACACACTGAGAAATTAACTCAGAAATATCCCGATTTGTTCCGTGACCTGTAATAAAGCACCTTTCTCAACTTCTTTCTTCAGCAAGAGAGATGGGGAGGGACACAGGGATTAAGAACATGGAGAACCTGGAAAGATTTGTTCCAGAGCTCTGGAACAGTAGGAAATATTCCCAGAGACCTTTGTTTTGACAATGATACCACAACCTACCACAGCAGAGTTTCAGAACTGTGTGCTAATATGACTAAGCACTAGTTACACTGGAGAAATAAACATTTTACATTAGTCAGAAAAATATACATGCTCAAATAAGCCTATTATTTTGAACACGTGCATGCTTGCACAAGAAACTCAATAACCAGGGTCACTTCAGCTATCACTTTTAATCCCATTTAACTCATTTTAATTTCTGAAGCAGAGCCACCACTCTGCAACCAAATAGCCTTCTCCAGAACTCCGACACAGCTTTTTTCCTTTTAAATATTTAATTTTTTTTCCCCAAAATTTTGTCAAAACCTGTATTTGTAAGGCAAACAAACGAAGATTTTCAAGTCTCCTATCTTGAAAACGATACAATATAATTTAATTTTGCCATTTCTAGGCTTTCTTGAGAACAAAAGACAGGATTTTTCCCTATTAGGAATTGCTGACAGATGTTCTCCCCTCTGTTGTTAAACAAGTCTTGATAAAAATACTCTGAAGTCTTAACAGAGCTGGATGTACCCTAAGTAGGTTTTCCATTTGATCTGCTCTATGCCTCATAGACTTTTTTGTCTGCTTGTTCTAGCACAATACATGTTTGGTACCACAACAGTGACAGCTGACAACTGTTTTTCCTGTTTGCAAAAGCTTTACCATTCAACTTGAACCAAAAGCATTTGTCATGTTGCATGGCAGTGAAGTAGATTTAATCAGACGAGGCCACTAGCGTTGTCAGTGCCAGGCTAAAAGAATTTGGTAGAACAAAAGCTGGATTTCTCTCTCTGGGTGTCTGGGCAGAGAGCAGCAGTGTATCTTTGTGATTGCACAAGGGGGAATTTCAAGAGGAGAAGAAAATGAACACGAGAGAATATTTTCATTAAAGTCTGAAAATAACTGTTCTTAAGTGACCAGCAGGATGCTCCTGCCAGCTGGTAGCATCATTATCAGAATTTTGACCACAGAAAGTGAACCTTCATGTCCCTATTTCAAATGTTACTGAGATGGAGGAGGATAACTTCTGTGCTCCACTGCTACATAATTATGTTTCCAGAACAATAAGCATCACCTGATATCTGGTCACATTTAACAATAAAGCTACAAAAAAATTGATCTGAATGAATGGGACCCCCAAACTGCAGAACTGATCCTCCAAAATATACTATTAGGACTCCAAATTCCTTAGAAGTCATAACAAAATATGTTGTACCTCTTCCAGCTAATACGTTAGAGACCACAGAAAAACAAAACAAAAACTACACACCACTAAAAGAAAGGAAGTCTTCTTTTTGCATAGCCACAAAGATACTATTTCTTCTTCTTTGTATCCTTTTGGATAATATAGCCATTCCAGGAGATTTGCACAGGTAACTTAAGTTTAGAAGACAAATAATAAACCCACATATGCAAAAATCAAGTTGGAGGTTCACAGCATTCCAAATCCCTAATAGCGAGTAGGGAAAAAAAGCAGAGCTCCATCTTTGGATGTCAAAGAGTGGTTCTGACCTGCAACAAATTGGGGGAAGGACTAGAAACACAAACTTCTCTTAAAATGAGACCCTGGAACACAGCCCAAAAAACAAGGTACCCAAATTGGGGAATATTTTATATGAAGATTATCTAACCTTGTCATGTGAAGATTCAGAGTTTTAAGTCCACATCAGAAAGAGAACAGTAAACCAAATGTTTTTAGTTAGCAAAAGAGCAGAGACTGACAAGGTTGGCTTGACACTTGCATCATTTTGAAGTGACAGTTTAAATCTCCCGGAGGTTTAATTAACTGGCTGCCAAAGGTCAGAGAAAGAGGCGCCTGGATTTTGTTTAGTGTGCTGGTAGAGCTGGTTCTTTGGCACAACGCAGCCCAGGTTTTGGCATTACTATATCCAAAGCTGCCTGCAGTACAGTAATGAATTGGAGTTCAGCCCTGCATGAAGTGTTTCAACACTCCCTCCAACTGTGCTAAAGGAATTTCCCATTTGCTTCTTTTCCGCTAATTAAGAGAGCCACTGGAACAAAGCACAGCCTCTTGAAAGGTGCAGTGTGTCCTCAAGTTCTGCTAAATCAAGGAAAGGTACGGGATATTTCAATCCACTCAAAAGATAACCCTTACCTCTGATGACCAGGTTGTAAGCAGGACAGTATTTATTATAGTTAGATAAGATTACCACCTTTTTCTAACTTGGCAACCTACAGGCACCAATATCCATCTAGACTTAATCTAGTCCTTCATCTAGGAGATAAAACAGTTATGGAAGCTGACAAACAAGCAGTTAGAGACAACTCACTTTTGTAGACACCTGCCTTGACCTAAGGCATTTGAAAAACTTAGCATGCGTTTCATATGGACACATCTTCAAGTACACTGAGGCAGAACACAATACTCAAAGCAACTCCTCCAAAGTGCCTTGCAGAAAGTGTCATTTAAAAAGCTGTTATAAAGCCTTGATAGAGCATTTAAGTATTCAGAACCTCACTGCACCTGCAGACCATTCAGCTTCTGAACCCAGGCCCACTAAAACACTTCTCACATTTGTATTGCAACGGGATCAGCAATTTTCTAGGTTTATTCTTGATTTCAAACTGGAGAAATTGAACTCTAGAAGAAACGTCAGAACTACTTCAGAAATGCCTTGCCATTTAATTTATCCTGAGCAACCAGAAAGCCAGCTAAAATCTGATATTTTTGAAATTAACTTAGAAAATGTGGAAATCAGATGTCTGCATTCTTGTGTGACGCCATAACCATGGTATCCACATACTTTACTTGCATCCAAGGAAAACAGTTGCTATGCTTCTGGTTGTACGGTGCCACATGTCTCTCTGATTCCAGCTGCACAGCAGGTGAGTCTGAAGATCAGCAGCACAGGCCTGAGGGGCTGATCCTCTTGCCACTAACGTCAGAGGAGTATTTCCTGCTGTCTTTCATTGTGTGCTGAAGCAGGTGAAACCTTTCACCACTCTTCAGTAAGCATTCTCCTGTCAGAAGCATCCCCTCCTGCATCCCTGTTTCTGGCTGTGCTGTTTTAATTAAGCAGCATTCTACAATAATTAGCAGAGTACTCAATCCACTATATTTATTTAGGATACTTTGCAAATTACGATAATCATAATACAATTTATTTCAATGCTTTCAGAATGAAAACAATTACATATTCTAAAAAAAAATACACATTATAAGAAAGACTTAAAGCATAGTTTCTTTGTTGTTTTACACTGATGTTCTATAAGTAAGATAATGTGTTATGCTGTATCCAAATATTAAGACAATTTATTATATCTGCATTTTATTTTAAAGTGCAGAAAATAAATAACTGGTCAATAAAATTAATGCTGTCAATGTTTACGTAACAAATACAGAATATTAAAACAGACCATTTTTACCGATGTTAGTTTTCAATGACTTGGTTGGCTGAACTGGTATTTGAACAGCAGACTTCACTTCTGCTGCAGTATAAACCAAAACTCACTTGTAAGCTTCTATTTCTTTTTCAACTTGATGAAAATTTATGAAGTTCTTACATTATTAATGAACTTTTATGCTTCTGAAAGTGAGCTTTTTTCTAGAAGACAAGAGCAGCCAGCCTGGTTGTGAAAAAAACTGAAGTTGAAAGCTGAATTTCTTCCAGATGTTTTATATCATCAGTAAATTGGCATCAGTACCAAAAAAATGCAGTAGGCTCATCTCTAAACACATTATAGACCAACACATGAATGGAGACGTGGGATGGGAGAAGCAATGAGAGCAGGAATAATATCAGTAAGGTAATAACTACTACAACCACATCTCTCCTTAGCATACAAACTCCATGGTATTTCCCTTCCGTCTGTAATTTAAATATTTGCAAAACAGGTCATGTTTTGTGGACTTGACACCAGAATTTCAGAAGCCTCTTCAGAAGGGGAGCCAACATCCTGGGGCCAGCCCCTGGGGAATCTCAGAGGAAAGCAATGTGAAGGGAGACCGAAAGCAAAGACAGCAATACGGAGTGAAGGCCAAGTAGGAAGAATGTATCAAGCCAAAAAAGCCAAGAAGGGATAAAGCTGGCAATGTTTTATTTCCCTCAAGAAATGAAAACCAGGAGTAATTCCACCCAAGTCACCAGCTGCACCAAACTGCACTGACAAGAGAACCCCATGCTTTCCTTGCGAACCAGGCATGCATACCTCAAACTCACTGGTGTCAAGTGTTTTATTTTCCATTCCCCCTATCCAAAAACCCACAATTTACTCCACGTTTTAAAAATCTGTCAAGCACACATGCAGAATAAATCTTAATGAATCTCCTCTTAAACTAACACTGCAGGCAAAAATATAACTGACAACACACAATTTCAGAATAGATTTTTCAAAATGAGAAAGGAGAATATTCCTCTAAAACTCATTCCCCATTTCCTCAACATTTTTTCAGTTCCCCTTATATATTAGTTCAGCTCTGTGAGAACAGCTGGGACTTCAGAGTACAGCTGCTTTCCTTAGTGTTTCAGATATTAAACTTCTGATCTGTATTGGCATGGAAAACTACCTAAATAATCAAATCTTATCTTTATCCAGTTGAAAGAAACACAAGAATGACTGTTCCTGTCTTCTCAGACATCTCTTTCTTTAAATTCCTTAATTATTTTCCAAATAACAATATTAATTTTCATTTAAAGAAAGGTAATTTCTCTTTGTTTACTAACTCCTGATACCCAGGAAGGAAACACCACCTTATGGGATTTTTGTTCAGAAGTCCTGAGCATTGCCCTCATTCTGATTCCACAAACTGTGGTTGATTCCAGCAAGCTATAAAAGCAGCACTGAATACTCTTGAAAAAAATTACTGAATCTTATCTTTCATGACAATTTTAAAGAATACAGCACATTTTCATAATGCTTCTATTAAGTACCAAAGGGCAATTCCACACTCTTAGTAGAATACAAAGGATTTTTAAATTTTTAATTCTGTACAAAGCAGACTATAAACACTGACTACTGCAGAGAAATAATACATTAAGGATGAGTTTTTTCAGAGCTACTTAAATGATGATGGAGCCCACACAGCTCCCATTTAAATTAATATAAATTGCATGTCTGAATCTCTTGATCAATTCTGAATACTACATTATTCTATAAAAGATGTTCTCAGTTTAAGAGTAGGAAGTTTAGAGTAATAAATTGCTAACATTATCTCTGACGTACAATTTCTATAGACAGAAAAAACCCTCTCCATATAGTACACTTACTTTTGCAACAAAGCTCTAAAAATATGAGAACGATAAAATTTAAAAACAATTGTCTCACTTCTGCATAAGCTACAACATTTAATTACTTGTTTTCACTTTCTACTTACCATTTTTCATGTGCAAAAACAGAAGATGTCCAATCTAGGTAAAGCAAATGAAATGCACATTTCTGAACTGCATGTTCAGTCTAATCAATTCAGAGCAACACTTTTTTCAGCCCTTTCCTCCTCCACTTTTTTTTTTAAAAAAAAGGTCTTTTAAAGCTGCTAGAGATGAAATGGAGTAAGAGCAGTGCTGTTATTCAGAGTGATTTAAGGAAGCTGGATCTATAAACAGCTGAGACAGCAAGGTAAGGCAGGTGCAAGTTCTTTCCAAGAAGTAAAACAATTACTGCAGCCAGTGCTGTTTGTTTACATACAAACACCCCTATATCTTGGAAAAAAAATACACCTGTTCAAATATTTAAAACGATTTTTCATATTGCCATAGATGGTTCTAAGTCCTTATATAAGATATGTTAACATAATTGTCACTGCACAGTACTTGTTTGAAGACTACTTGCTATATATCCTAACAGTCAACTAGAAGGCATAAAACAGCCTGAACAAGCCAGTTAAAGTTGTAACTGCAGCTTAGCACATTCAGAAACTAAACTAGTAATGTTCAAAATGCCTTGCAAATATTGCCCCTTCTCACAAAACTTGACGAGTCACTGTACTACATTATCAGTCTTTTACAAACAGGGTGGGCTCATTAGGATTTCTTCCCTTCATTCAAGTTAAGTTCCATTCTCGACATTTCAGCTGTCTGTGGGTCACAGTCTAAAGCAGAACACATCAACCTAGCTGAAAGCTGGCTAACTGCAACCGAGACAGTAGAACTGAGCAGTCTGATGAAGTACGACCATCATAACTGGCTTGGAAACTGCAATGTCAAACCATCTCCAACTCATCCAAGGCTTTCTCTAGGAGCACTTTGTTGGTCAGTGGCAAAAGCTCTGCAAAAAGTTTTAGGGATTCCAGACTTCAGTGGTTCCTATGCTAATTCTCACTGAAGCGAGGAAAAGTAAACAGTAGCTAAAATATTTTAACACATAATACAGATGGCTTGCATTTTCTTTGCTCTCAAGAAAGGCTAAAGATTCTCCTGTATTTAAGGATATTCTCATATTTTGTAATCATAAAATGGTTCAAAAAGCAAATAACAAGCATCCAAGTACAGGGAGAAAAACAAGCATAGAAAGCAATTATTTTTATCAGAAAATTAAAAGTGTCAGTAAAAAATTAGTATTATTTTTTATTTAATATCAACAAAAGTAAAAGAACACAAACACTTTACAGTTTCACTCTTGCCTTCTACTTGGTACTGCTAAACATTAAGTGGAACAATCAAATCTAAACAGCAATTTAATCTGAATACTAGATTCGGGTTTTTACAGAAGTAACTTCAATCTTCAGTAGAAAAAAAATTTAAAATAATTTTCAAATAGGTCTCTGCTCATTTCTCCAAAGACCTGAATGGCAGTATTTTCCAAGCTCTCTGAGGTTTCACTTTTAGTATTCTCTGTCTAAGCAACCACAATCTTACGATCAAAACCACACCTTGAATTGTTTTGCCCCAAATAGTTTGCAGCATATCTATATATTAACTTACACTGCAGAGATCAGGTATTTCACAATAACTTCAAATTCTGCATATCTGACTCAAACTTCTGAGAGTATTTAATGAAATAAAGATTTCCATACATTTAAATATACAGTCCCTTCTAGTCATAAACCAGCTGAGATTAGCTTCACTTCACCGCGCTTAGAAGCCATACTAACATCCTCATCAAATGCTCAGAGTAGACAAGCGGCAATAACAAGAATGAAGATAAGCTGAGGTGACACAGAGAAGATCCTGCATCAATTAATGCATCTCACTTCGACCAGAAGGACATCTCAGAAGATGGACTGATACCATTATATCATTCCCTATTATACTCATCTTTTCTCTCCTTCATTTCCTCAAAATAGAAAGCAGACATAATAATGCTATTTTTTAAATACAAGGGAGTTTTTTATAAATATTCTGCAGCTTTGTGAACAATACAAATTAATGTTTGGATACAACTCACAGATTGCACACTGTACATATAATATTATGGTGATTTCCAAAAGGTAGGCCATATGAGAGCAGTAGACATGAACATTTCTGGTTGTGTAAGAGAAAGGTGATTCCAGGTCCATTGGATACAACTCCCTTTATGGTAACAAGAAGCATGAACTATCTACATGAAGTCTGTTAGGGGACTTTACAAACATGAGATGAGGAAAAAAGGGCAAGAAGAGAATAAAGGTCTTCCTTTGTATCTTGCAGCTCCTTACATATATATATATATCATAAAATCATAGAATCATTAAGGTTGGAAAAGATCTCAAGGATCGTCAAGTCCAACCGTCAACCCACACCACCTAACTCACTAAACCATTCTACAAGTACTGAAAGAATGCAAGTCACTTATGATCTAGCCAGCTTACAAGTATGTAATTCTTGAACTTAGTTTTAACATGCTTCTGCGTCATCTATTTTTCCATAGGATTTTACAATCAAGTTGTCCAAAAGTACTTATCCCCTCACTCCTGCTAAGAAAAAGCCTTTTAAAAACAAAACCCCAACCTTATAGCCAATCCATAAAACAGTGAAAGTACCTATATGCTGCCAGAGGCTACTAACTACACAATAAAAACCCAAAGTATTTGATGGATACATGTCATGCAGCCTGAATATTTTGCTGATATTTTTCCTTTTGCTTAGGCTGCAGAAATTAAAACTCAAGGTATAGGACACTGAGACAAGACGTTCTCAACCACAGGAAAATTATGACAAGTAGAGGATTGACCATATACTAAAACCTTTAGACAGCAACGAAGCACAGACATAATCAAGTTTTGCTCCCATAAAATAAAGGGAGGTCAAGAGAGTCACAACACAGATTTTCCCCACCTTCCATTGAGACCACAGACTTCAAAACCTTCATTTTGAATCCAGACAGGTAGTGAAAATGGCAGATTTTCAAGAAAATCCATTTAGTCTAAAATGTTCTGACTACCTTTAGAGCAGACGGTTATTGCAGTCACTAATCTAATGCACCGGAGGCTTTGCCACCCGTTTCATACTTCTTCCTCTTCCTTCAGACAGAAGGGTCTCAAGTGTACACCATCTCTTCACTGTTTTATCTTTTTTTGTCTTTATAGCCAGTATAACAATTTGTGCTAATTGGAAATGTAACACATTTTACTCAAGCTTGTTGAGAAGTGGTTTCAGTAAAATGACTGCAGCCATTTGATCTATAGTCATTCAGCCACCACTGAGATCCAGGTTAAAAATATATAGAAATTAATTAAGTGATTAACCAACATACCTACCACTCTGTAAATTCATACAGATGAAGCTGAGAAAAGACCCAACATATCAAATGTTTTGATGGTTTTTCCCCTCTTTGATTAGGGAAAAACCCAAGAGAAACCAGAAGATAAAACCCTTGGGCAATGCTAAAAATCTTTTCAGAGAACCACCACCAAAGATTTACCTATAATTTGCCAATACCAATAGTGCACAATGGAACAAGTGTCTAAAAACCAGAGAAAGTAGCCAGAGGTGAAAAAGAATCAGACATAGAAATTCTTAAGAAATTCATACTTAAAAGCTAAAATACAGCTCAGGTCAGTGAGCCTGTGTGTGTGCTGGACTTTAAACATACGGTTCCCTGCATCAGGTCTAAGAGAATCTAGCACGCCACCCGGGCCCCAGTAAAGGTCACACACCGTGGGCACTAAAACCAAGCAGATAACCACACCCTACAAAAAAAAAAAAAAAAAAAAAACAACACACAAAAAAAAACACACACACCCACCAAACCACACAGACAGTCAACTGAATCTGTGAAACTAAATATATCCAAAAACTTTATTTGCTACTCTACAACCATTCACTTGGAACCGAAAAAAAGAGGCAAGGGACAGGAGGAAGCTCTTGCAAGTCATTCCTGCATTGTACACACTTCACTGCTGGACACCCCTCAGCCCCCTGTATACAAAATACACTCTAGCGCTTTATGCTGGACTGAGAGCAGGGAGGCTTGGGGGCAGTTTAAGAGGGGATCACTCATACTCCTTCAAGGTACAGAGCTATATAGAAATCACAGTAGATAAGACAGGATATTTCAGTATCCCTTGGGATAAGAAGAGACATCTCCTACAGTGGCATATGCTATGCCATAGGAATTCCAATAGCTGCTGCTATTACTAGTGAGTCATTTCAAAGACTGGAAATAGAAACCTTTTTCTTTGAAGTGCTTGTACACCATTACCCAATATTATTATGGAACACTAACAGCTGAACACTGCTCACCTCCTAGGGAAAACGAAAAAAATAAAAAAAACAAAACCAACACACACACACAGAGTCTTTATCTCTTTTTCAAAATTAAACCAATAATTTGTTCCATAGTACATGATAATTTTGTTTCATCAGTGTATGCACTCCATGCACTTGACCTTTCAATCAATCATTCAAAATCCATTTAATGGGGAAAAAAAGAGAGCTGAAATGCTTTATCTTCCTAAAGTAAGCATAGCAAAGAACGTAGTACATCAACTGTAGGAAGTCAACAAATATGCCAACGTCTGGGAGCAGAGAGCACTCAGGGCACTGAAAGAGCAAAGGAAGGAGGCAGTGAAGACGACTTACTGAAACAAGTCTCATCATGCAAGAAGCACTTTGATTAATGGATTTATTTGTATTTATAATTATTTCTGCTGTCTCTCTGAATCAAAGCAACACATCTATAAAACCTGAGGAGTATCCTGAAAGGCATCTTAACTGACATCTTACTTTCCAGGCACGCAGACTTCCCCAGTCCTTGCAGCAGGGTCATCAGTGGTTTCATTCAGGATCTTAATTCCCACAGGTGACAGCAAGGAAACATGCAGAACATCCAGTGGCAGCTGTGCTTCACACAGCCAGCAAAATTTCAGCACAGGCATGCCAGAGGCAGCAGCTGGCTGCAGAGCACCATACTGCTACACCTTTTTGTCTTTCTGATCATCAGATTGGAATCACAAAGCGAAACGTGGTATGAAATCAGCCCTGCTGTTCTGTAGGTCAGAGCAGAGATATATAAATAAGAGCTCTCTCTAACTGCAGGCATTTCAGATTTTAAGTCACTGTCACTATTTTAAAAGACCAAGAAAATAAAAGAATCACAGAATCACAGAATGTTAGAGATTGGAAGGGACCTTGAAAGATCATCTAGTCCAATCCCCCTGCCGGAGCAGGAACACCTAGATCAGATCCCACAGGAACGCATCCAGGCGGGCTTTGAATGTCTCCAGAGAAGGAGACTCCACAACCTCTCTGGGCAGCCTGTTCCAGTGCTCTGTCACCCTCACCGTGGAGAAGTTTTTTCTCATATTCAAGTGGAACCTCCTAAGAGCCCATAATGCCCTGTTTACTTCAGCTAAAATCATAACATTGATTTCTCTGCTTACACACCAACTCTTGAATCAATTAATCTTTAAAAAAACAAAATCAATAAACACTTATTTCTGGGAGTCATCAACTTTCTGTTCAATAAATGAACAAAAACAGGAGCTCTGATAAATAGGTGCTTCCTGTTTAATATTAAAAACAACCTGAAAACTAAATTTCCTATATAAGGCAAAACATACAAAATTCCTTTGCAGATAATTTTGTAGTTTCCCCTCTAGGTAGGTTATAATTGTAAGCCATAACTGATTTATCTTAAGTAATGTGCATGTGTTAAAATCTCACCACTGCCCTATGCCTTCTCCCAGAAACACCAAAGAGATCCAGTGTTCTCTCTCCAGAACTTCAAATAGCAGACAGGAAAATACCTGGTGGAGATGTTTCTTATGCAAGTAAAAAAATACTGCCATCAGTGAAGCTCCAGAACTTGAAAAGGACTATATGGACTACTACAGCCTCAAACCTGTGCTGAGCCACAAAAAAAAGTCTATTGGGATTTTAACAGTGTGCTGAATCAGTGTAATGTAGGTCAAAATAAACCTAAAGGATCACCATCTTATGCTTTTCTTAACACATGAAAAATGGTTTTAGATACAAAATAGCCATCTTGGTAACCAAGACTTCTGAATTTTGTAGAAAATGTTAAAAATTGTGTGTTTTTTTTAAAGGAGATACTTTGATTGTTTTAAACAGTTCTCTCTCCCTTACTTTCAAAAATGAATTTTCAGAGTGAGTAAGAGAAGGTGAGACAAATTTTCTATTTTACATATAAATGTACGTGCACTTGTATATACATTTTTCAATACATAAAAATATTTAAATATATATAAATATTTTAAACTTATCTGTTGCTTCTTTCCAAACCGTATTGCAAAGTTGTGAAAAAGCGTAAAGTGAAAGCTTTTGTCAGAAAAAAAGAGAGGGGGAGAAGATGAGGACATTTCAAAATGAGTTGAAATGAAGTTCCAGAAACAACATGAAAAGCATTTTCAGGCCTCTAATAAGCAAAGACTTCTGCAACCTAAAATAAAACAAATGATATAAATGTATCTGATATTTAACCTATGGGCCCAGTTGAAGGTCAATGAAATAGCACAGGAAGGCAGTCAAATGACAAGTCTCCGTTTCTAGTTTCATCGCAAAGGTTGAAGATGGGATGAAGAGGTGTTGGGGGGGGGCGGGAAGGCAAAAGGCTGTCTCTGAAAATGGAACAGGTGTTCTGCCGAAAAGCTAATTTGGCATAGCCAGCCATGTGAAAACGTTGAGCTCCAAATATCTCATACAAGTTCCTGATATTCTTTCAAATAGGAACTATAAAAAAAAATTCATTCTGGATGACAATAACAGCAGACTTGGCTGAAAGGGAACACAGCTCACACCTGTCAGGAAGGGAAGACACTGCCAAGGGAGGCTGCGAAGGCTCGTCACCCCACACACTGCTGCACTCACTGGGCTGGAATCCTACTTCAACACCATGACAGTCACGCAGACTGTACCACGCTCATCCCACCTCCTGCTCAAGATGCCCAGCACACGTTAACACTCGAAGTGGGAGGTTTCCTTCTGCAGCAGCCACACAGACAACTGAGCTTTGTGACAAAAATGGGAATACATGTCAAAAGCAATGGATTAAAAAAAAAAACAAAAAACACAACAGAATTGTGTTTCTATAACTGTTATGCATCTTGTATGATCATAAAACTCTAACACCACTTAAAATAAGACATTAAGACAGAAGAGAAGAAAAATATCTTAAGCAGTCTATGACTAATTGCTGTGCATCATAACCCATTTAGGAGGGCTGAGTTATAATTAAAATTGCTGCATGGAGTATAAGAACTTTCTGCTTTTTGTAATTATCCAGCCTTGATAAAGTTGTTCTATGGAAACACAAATATTTCACTTCCAAACAGACAGATATCCCACAGATCTACACTACTTTGCCAAGTTACTCTCCTAAGGAAGGGCTGAGGTTATGAAGCTTAAAATGTAACTTTGCATATATGTATTAGCTTGAATATCACAGTTTATACAGTTCAAGATAACCAAACTCTTTCCACTTGGTCAAGCACTCCCAATGAATGGGACCGACTACTTTCAGAAGTTAAATCTTCCAAAACTTAAATGCATAAATAATTTTAGACTACAATAGCAGCAGCCACAGGAGAAGTTTGTGTGCCATTCTCCCTAATACATAGGAGCTACACCTTTAAGTCCTTGTCAAAGTCTGTATTATTATCTTGTCATTGTTAATACACAATAAAATTCAATATCACATTTAACAACTAGAATGGTCTCGGAATGCTACAGTGTAATTTAAGATGAACAAAGGCTCTTCTCATAGTTGCCCCTTTAGCTGTACACGCTTGTATGCACGTATATTATAATATGCAGCATGTTTGTAGGATAGGTTTACAAAGAATGTACTATCCAGTTATGTATGGGCCACGCACTTTTCAAATATTGTTTGATATTGTATTTATATGGTCCCCTCATAAATGCTTGTAACACATTAATCTCCATAGCACCCTGTGAAAAAGAAGGAAGTATCATCAACCCTGTTGTACCAAAACATCTAATGACTTGCCCCAGGTCACACAGGAAATCTGTGGCAATGCGGGGAATGGCTCCTGGGACCTCAGAAATCCCATCTCAATATTCTGCCCACACTGCCATCTGTCCTCAGCTGTACTTAATACAACTAAATTACTGATGGCAACAAATAGCAGAATCTGACTTTCAGATGAGCTGATTTGTACAATGAGTCAATCCATAACTTTTGTCTCCTTCACACACTTAGATGGATGGGCTGTATGCCCAGCACGTCATAACAACCCTGAAAAGCTTTTGGCTCAGGCTGCAGCCACATTAGCATTAACTTAAATTTGCTGCTTTGTTTACTATATGAAATATCTGCTTATGCTCTATGTCTAAGTGACACCAATTAAAGAGACCCAAATACAGTGCTTACGGAACAGTTTACAGCATGAGACTAAAGCTACCCACTAATACAAAATTTAGTAATCTTTAGCGGGTATTTATTCCTCCAAAGCATTAAGGTCTGACAATCACCTTTTTCTTTTCCAGTCACGGACGTGTCATGACTTACATTCAAAACCTTCACAAAAAAGTGATTCAGAAAGCGTTAGAAACTGGGTCCACTCCTGCTGCTTCTGAAACGGATTAACATGACTCCAGTCTCACTCCCATATGACTACAGATTACAGCAAAGCCATCCTTGATGCCAGAGAGCAGGACAGGAAAATCACAAAAAATGCTGCTCTTTTGGCTGCTTAAATGCATTAGAGAGTCCATGCAGCCATATAGGTACTAGAGTAAATCACTCTGTGTGAGAGTATACCATCAGTAACAAGAGGCTTTTCTGATTTCTTTAGAGTTACAAATGTAGCACGCTAGGAGGGGTCTAATTATGCTCAGAACATCTAAGCAGCATTGAAAGTGGTAATTTATTGACCATATCAGTGTAGCTTAATGCACAGACTGAAAAGACAAGTCAAGGATTGTATCCAGACCACTGAATTACCCACAGCTTCCTAGGGGAAGCAGAGTGCTTCAAGCCAGCAAAGTCATCTGACAAAACCATAAGCAAGATTTAAAATAAAATCATGCTTTGCTTTTACTGGTTTTTTTTTTTTTTTTTTTTTTTTTTTTTGGTGAAATAAGAGAAAGGTAAGATATGATTTTCATTTATTTATAAGTGCTTAGAAATAAATTCAGGAACCATTACCAAGACACCCTGCTGGAATCCAGAGGCACTAATTACCCAGATGGGCAGCCAGGGAGCCGATCCAAAAATGTATCCAGGTCAACAGAGTCAGCCTTAGCAGGCTTCAGATCGAGCCCTAGGATTCCAGTGCTGACCTGACTAGTACTGGCTCATCCTTTAAACTGAAGTAATAATTACCATCAAGTGCCAACCCTTGCATGGCTCTGCCCTTTTGAAAGCACACATATGTGGAAATAAGAATTTATATACAAAGCAAAAACAAAGTAGCAAATGATACTGTGAACACAGATTGGCAAAAATAGCTTGTTAAAATACATTTTCTTGCTTTTCTATATCAACCAACTCTTCCACCTTGTGCTATCAAAAAAAAGTGGAGGTTTCTGAGCAAAAAGCATAACATAGACTCACGAACATGTTTTCCAGCAGCTGCTACATGCTACTTTGCTTCCAGTAACACCTCCACAAAGATCAAGCCCATTTTGCAGAAAAATGAGAGAAGCAAAGAGCAACAAGAGTATTTCACTGATGTGACCCCATATAAAGTTACAGCAGTTTAAGCATGTTCTTACAATGTGTTTTCCCTCTTCAACACTCTACCACAAATAAAAAGAGTAAAATAGATCAGCTAGCTAGACCGTAACTGAGACTAAATTAGGAAAGATTAGTTTAAATCACTGATAATTCCCTTTTTTCCCCTCCTATATGAAAAGATAGGAAACTAGAAGCAAAAGCAAAGGCCAAAACAACCTGTGTTTCAAACAGCTGACACACCCAGGGGCCTTATTCAATGCTCCATCCTCAGCCTCTGCGCAGCCAGAACTCGCACACTGCTGAAGACCTCAGCCTGTAAATCGTTTGGTAAAGCACTGCACAACAACAGCCTCTACCTTCAGCTGCTTAATATCAGAAACACCAACTAGTGATGCTTGATCATATTATGAGGGAAATTAATCAGGAAACAAGGGACTTAACATGCTTGTCTACTATTCAGGCTCCTTGAGGGAAAAGGAAAGGAAGAAAACCTTAGGAACTGAGGACATTTTGCTATCCCTGAGCCCTCAATTCATTTAAACAGAAGAATCAGAAACTCCAACAACCTCCTCTAACCACCCACTATCACACTGACCGGAAAAATATTTTGGACAACTCTGTAAAGAGGATACAGGAATTATTGACAAATCTCACTCTGCATCTTCCCAATAACCACAGCGATCATTCTCACCCAAGGACCGCAGAAATGCCGAGTTAGGTACAGCTGAGGCAAGACCCCCTTCCATGCCATTCTTTCAAAGATTGAGCAAGAGCACCTGTGTCTGCCATCCCTAGGCTGCCCCGGGATGTCACAGAAAAATCTCTCCGCATCTAGCAATTCAAATAGGGGGTTATTCTCTGGTACCCCCGTCTGCCTGACGTATGACTCTGCCAGAATGCAGACTTCCTGTTTCTACTGAAAAAAAAAAAAACCTCCGATGATCCCTCCCTGCTATTTATTCCAATGGCTTCTTACATAGCACAAGTTCTGGGGTTGCCATCGACAAACACCAATAAATAATTAAAAAAAACCCGCAAAACAAACCAAAAAACCCAAGCCACAGCCAACAAATAAAAACCCTTACAACTGCTCCAGACGGAAAAGGACCCCGGATAACTTACGCACTGGTGTATTTCCTCTCTCAGCAGCGCATTTTAGAAGCCTCCCTTCACCAAACCGCC
>NW_010109045.1:0-10736 GCF_000699245.1 Pterocles gutturalis
AAAACACAAACCTTTCCTGCACGAGCGATACAGGATTTGTTTGTTTGTTTTTGTTGTTCTTTTGGTTTGGTTTTCCCCGCGGGACAAGCACACCGGGAGCACCCGGGGTGGCACATCTCTATCTTCCCATCGTGTTGCAATAGTTACACTCAACTATTAGGTCAGTTATCTTTACATTAAAAAAAAAGTAAATAAAGTAACAGCATGGAGGGTTCTCTTCAGTTTAACCCAATGTTTTTTCTCCATTGGTCCTGGATCTGGCCACCTGGAACACACCCCACCCCACTGCCCATTCTGGCATTGGGTGCATAGTGCCAGCCCTTCTGCTGGAGGACTCGATGTGCAGCCCCATGACTGAACTGTTGGGTCACCCCTCCTTCAAATCATACATTGGTTAGGGCTGAAAGGGACCTTAAAGATCATCCATAGCCAACCCCCCTGCCATGGGCAGGGACACCTCCCACTAGCCCAGGTTGCTCAAAGCCTCATCCAGCCTGGCCTTGAACACCTCCAGGGATGGGGCATCCACAGCTTCTCTGGGTAACCTGTGCCAGTGTCTCACCTCCCTCATAGTGAAAAATTTCTTCCTCATATCTCATCTAAATCTACCCTCTTTCAGCTTAAAACCATTACCCCACCTCCTATCACTACACTCCCTGATAAAGAGTGCCTCCCCAGCTCTCCTGTACTGGAAGGCTATAAGGTCTCCCAAAAACCATCTCTTCTCCAGGCTAAAAAAGGCTAACACTTTCAAATAATGCTTTTATTTTCTTCACCCGAGACAGCTGAGTTACTGTGCACTGATTTAAGCATAGGGCAATCTAGCACCACATGGTGGGTTAGACGATGAACATCAAGCCTTGATTTGGAAGTAGCAGAAACAAATGCTTGGCTTAGGACCCCTTTGCTCTAAAGGCTCTTTGCTGCAAATCCTTGCAAGGTCAACCCCAAACTTCATGGCAACCCCAGTAAGCACCTCACAGTTGCAGTATTTAGACAGTCTTATACTGAACAATGAATTCTGAACAAGCTACACAGAAGTTGGTTATACTTTATCAACAAATAATTGTTTTCTTCATCCTACAGACAAAAAAAATGCATTAATTCATGGTTGAAAAAAAAAAAAGTCCTAAAGCACTTAACAGTTCTTTTTTATTATTTCAAGAACAGAAACAGCAAAACAAACCACTGTATTAGGAAAGCTATTTCAGCTATGTCTTTGGTATTATACAGTTAAATGTTTCAAAAACTACAAACAGGAAAAATGTATAATATAAAAAAATTAAAGCTTTGTCATTTAAATATTGCATAGGCACCATCTGTTTTTCATTATTTGTTGTTAAAGGACTAATAAACTAGGCGACAGATAATAAACCCAGGTGTCCTGTAGTGATAAAACAATGACCCTCACCCCCTGCATACCCTGTTAAGGACATTTGGTACAAAGGCATACTCTTATTGCCATTCTTTCCTAAGTGCTTGTCCAGTTATTATCCAAAAAAACCTGCCTAGTCGGGGAGCTTAGCAACACTTGGAACAGGCTGTCAAAGATTCCTTTCAACTCTAGGGAATGTATCAAGACATTAACCAGATTAGTCTGGAAGAGAAAAATATAAAAAAGAGGGGGGATGGGAGGAAAAAGGGGAAGGGAGCTAAAAATGTGCTCCAGCCTCATCAGAAACAAAACTAACTTCTTCCTTTCCTACGAGATGTCTCTACCCAACTTGCTGCCTGGTGGCCACAAAAAGTGAAGTGCAATGGGGACTACAAGGGCAGATGAAGCATTCACTGAGCAAGTGGGATACTTGTGTCAGCAAGAAGCTGGAGACCTCTGCACTCAGGTACACAGGGCAAGAGAGTTGTTGTAAATGACAGCTGCTGTGTATGTCTACGTGGCTCTGGTATTCTATTCAAGCCTGAGACAAAGACCACAGAAGCAGACTAAGGCACAGCTGAAAGGGGCAATTAGTGCAAAAAAAGCAGCTCTATTCTAAAGAAACAAAGTTATTGGGTAACGGCAGCTCTTATGCCAAGGCACCTCCTTTTTAGGGAGAGCAAAATCTGCCACAGAACAAAATGCTGGAAGTTTTGTTGTGCCTGATAAAGAAGAGGAAGGGGTGATCAGCAGTGAATTCTGGAACAATCATTGCACAACGCAGCATCATCACTCCTGCCGTGGCAGCTGCCGCTTCAGTGCCTTCTTCGTTGACTTCCACAAAGGACTTGTGAACCACTTCAGAGAGTGCCAGCTCACTGCCAGCTGAGATTCCCGAAAAGTCTGCCTTCCCCAAGTCAAATGCATCAGGCATTCCCATGCTGCTCAGAAGGGGTTTCAGATCATAATCTTCTTCCAGTTTAAATTTGGGTAAAGATACCCTCACCTCTGTACAGTCCATCATTTCAGGATTGATCCAGTCTATCAGCTTCTCATACGTAAGCTCTCTTTGCAGCTAAAGAAAAACCCCGAAGTTACATAATTAAAATTAGGAGAGAGACAGTTTTATACAGTAAATCGCCACTTTTGGCTGTGTGTTTACCTAGTGCATAACATATATCTTTTTTCCAGGGTTTAGAGGCTCTCAAGTCAAAAGTGCAAATTTTACCTCTCGCCAGAGTCTACAGCCCCAGCTGAGATCAATCCCATTCAGTTTTTGGTAGATACAAGCATCTGTCCCTTCCACCTAAAGTTCACTTTAATAAAACATGCTAGATTTTGTGTTTTTTACATTTTTACATGTTGAAAGAAAGGCACAGAAGAGGTGATGACAAAGCCCCAAACTGAACACCGTTCTTCTGTCTCTTAACGAAAGGATCCTCCCTTCAGGTTGACAGGCTGATGAAGTCTGCTTGCAATGCCCTTTGCAGTCAGCGTTAGAAAACCTCATTAACAAATTCCTTGACCAGAACATGAAATAGCCAAAACTTGTATCATAGCTCCACAACAGAAGAGATTCTAAATTTTGCTCTGAGCCTGTTTCCAGGCGGTGGGCCAGGGACAATCTGCCAGCTGTTCAGATCTACGGGACAAGCTATAGAGCTCCCCCAAATCCACTTTCACCACATATGATGCTCACCATCATACTATGCCTTCACCATAACCACAGATAACCTCTGCTCCTGAGGATGGGCAGGTCGTCTTCTAGAGCCCCTGGCTAAGGGGGCACCACACAGCTTGACCAGTAGCATGCCAGTCACTTTGAGGACAGAGAGGTGTGGGACATTTCAGCTGCTGCTGAGTACCAATGACATAATAGCTTTGGAATTGAACTGCAGGCCTATATGCAATATCAAACTCTCTTCCCTAGAATGATACAGACTGTCTTTGCATTTAACTCAACAACTTACACTTTCCAAGCCAGTAGATCCATCCTTGATTGCATCAGGGAGCAGGATGATCATGCTGAGTTCATTACCAACATAAGGGAGCTCCAGGATTTTGGTCTGGAAGTCCCCAATATAAGTCATGTTGAATTTATCCTTCTTGAACATCATCTGCACAGGTTTGGTCTCTTCCTAAAAAGAGAGAGATGTCAACAGTTAGTACTGAGCTAGTATGCTGATCTCAAAACACAAAGCAGGCATTCAGTAACTCGGGGCTTTTAAAATTTGACTAAGGAGAAATAACACAGCACAGGGTACAGTCCCACCACTGTCTTTTGTAAAGCAAGAGGTAAGAAGTAAGGATCCCTGAGATGTAATTTTTAATCACTAACGTGTGAATGTCTGTGAAATTTCTTTAAAGGCAAAGAGGCAAGGACACATTTGCTCACTTAAGAACTAGCGACAAGCACTAAACAGAGCTAGTAAGAAGCAGGGCCTGTGTTCCTTGCTTTAAATGAATACAAAATAATATCAATGTAGGTATTCTCATTTTTAATCCATGTGGCTCCAAGTGCTGTAACAAAGAAGAATTAAAATATTTTAAAATTACACTAAAAGTGCCAAGGAAGTGAGAGCATTATTTTTAATTCTTAAAAAGTCACATGGGTAGTAAGGAGGGAAAAGATTTTTATTCTCAATTTCATTCTCCACTATCTCCTTCCATTTTCACATGGAGCATCAGGTAATACTGTTTACATCATTATTTCAATCTTTTTCAGTTAAGAGTTTCACTGCTTTCTCCCTTATCTTCATGAGATAACATCATGCAAGTAATTTTTTGTTTTTAAAGTAAAGCCTGTCAAAACACTGCTCACAGAAAATAAGGCAGACATTATTTCACAGCAGAAATAACGCATGAAAAGGATGGATAAGCAAAGCAAAGGCCACACAGCATGTGAAAATCATCCAGCAAGTTGTCAGAAGTGCAAAAATGACAGAAATAATGTCACAGGATGCTGGAAAGGCTCCTGGGATGTTAGAGTAACTCTTTGCTACTGGACAGATTGTAAAATAACTAGCTTAAAACTTCAGGTTACACCCGGAATTTCCAAATTCTTGTTTGAACCTACTCACACACTTCTGCAGCTCATCACAAACTTAAGCCATTTAGTTTCACAAGGAAAGAGATTTGCAGTGGTTTGCTTATCTAAAAGTGAGTTCCTTGGGTAAGCCAAGGCAGCATTCCCCAACTTTACATCTTACAACATTCTCCA
This sequence comes from Pterocles gutturalis, assembly GCF_000699245.1. Classification (NCBI taxonomy): domain Eukaryota; kingdom Metazoa; phylum Chordata; class Aves; order Pterocliformes; family Pteroclidae; genus Pterocles; species Pterocles gutturalis. The sequence goes on from NW_010109045.1 coordinate 4,596, forward strand.
ATAGTTACTGGGTCCCAAAGACTCTAACATTAGAAAAATATATATAGATACTCTATATTTACAAAGGAAAAAGTCATCTCAGAGCAGGCTGGGCTTTATTCCAGGAACATTTAGGTCACCTGTTTTAAGCAGGTGAATTAAGGAAGTCATATTACCAGATTTTGTTAATGACATCTGGAGGCATACCCAGGTTCGGGGTGATCCTGAGGGGCAGTCATGGCCTGCTAATGATAGTAGCCAAGTCTTCTTCAATAGCACTGATCATCTTCTAACAGCAAGAACATATAGCATGGAGGTCTTCAAAATAAATGGATCAAAAAATCTCCTTGGATTGGTTCAGTGGTAGAAATGCAGCAAAAAAGCACTGACTGAAGAAGACTTACATTCAGAAGTTTCTGCACATGTGTAAGTGCTCTTCTCTACCTACAACCTAAAGGAAAATTTATTTTCTTAACCACACCAGTTTTATGCTGAAATAATCAAGTTTGTTGACTTCTGTGAAATTGTTCATGACTCTCAAATAGCCTGACAGCTCCACTCAACTGGTTTCCTCGCCTCAGTTCTAAGTTCTGTAACTATGTAGAGAGCTACCTCTCTCACACAAACCAGAAGGGGAAAGGAAAAAAGAAGAAACAGAATGGAAGAAATACTTGTTATATTAAAATTTCTAGAAATTATGTGAAACGTAAGAGAAACTAAAAAAAGTGTGTTCATATTAAAGGGAGGGGGGTGTAAGATATATACCTACCCAAGGTAACCCTGCTTGAATAATTTTTTTTCTTCAGAGTTAAATGTATTAATTTCAGAGTATTACACAGTAACAGTGTATTGTCAGCATTTTAGCACATCATACCTTGTTAATTTGAAATGGCATTTCTGCTGTTCTCTCTTTGTTGAACTGCTTTTCCCAGTTGCCTTTGAAATAGATGGCATTCACCAACACAAGTCTGGTCAGTGAATTAAGAATCCCCTCCGCCAACAGGTTCTGAATTTTACCTTTATAATACATAAAAAATGCAATTTTTAACAGTTTGACATGTATCCAATTGTTAACTAATAGAGCATCTACTCTGTAGTTAGTACACAATAGATAATAGAATTATATACCAAACAGAGCAAGAGCTCAATGATTGGGTTTTTTAAATTCACAACATTATATCTTGAAATAGCTGTTTACCCAAGCCCTGGCTGCCGTTAAATACAAAAGGGCATTTTGCAAAACTCACCTTCAGTCCTTTCCTCTACCCAGCCATTTATTTGTTTTCTGGAATCCTCCCAAGCATGAATGAAGTCAGTCTGTTCTAGTCCAGCATGGCAGAATTTCTGACTTGACTCTATAAATGACTAACATGGACATTCAGAACAGTTATTCAGCAAAGTATTTCACTCTCATTCAGGCACAGATGATTCTTAAATACACCACAAAAATCTGCCTGCTTCCCTCTCCCAGCTTCATATAGAGCCATCAAAGTTTTCTCCGACAAGTTCCTATTAGGTTTTATACCACCAATTTGAACTAGTAACATACAGCGGACAATGCCTAAGTCAAACAGCCTGTTTACTATGCTAGAAAGTTCTGCATAACTTAACTGAAAAAGGATGTGGCTAGTTTGGGGTTTTTTTTGCTTCAGTGATAGAACATATGATTTTGTAAGCTTCTCTCTACATAAATTTCATTGCTAAACCTCCCAGACTAATAGAAAACTTGGTCCAGAGGTGAAACTGACTTATCTTAAGAGAGGGAAAAAAATATGCCTTCTCTCTGATTTAATGTAGTTATATCTTCATTACACAGATGCAAAGTTTTAGAGTACAATCCATGTAATTTTTATCTACTAGACAAATGAAACACTACCATTCTTCATAAAAAGAATAACTGTAAATCACTTGGGGTGGGGGGAAATCCTTACATCATCTTGCTTCTAGGGAAGCATCTAAAGGATCACGTATAACACAATACCCATTATCTTTATTTATATCTTCTGATAAGGAAAATCTTAAGAGTCCTGTACTCTTCTCCGAATGTTCTCTGGATGACTTACATAACTGAGAAAAACTACAAAATACTGCCCATGCTGAAGAGCTATAATAATTCTTTTTTATCATATTTACACACAATCAAAGGAAAAGAGATACATGAACCATTTCTCCCACAGCCAAAAACATGAAGGGATCATGGAACCCTGAAGAGTTAGTCTGATGGATTTTATGGTGTTTTGCACCAGGAGTGCACTGAGATCACAGGGTATTTAAAATGAGCTTCTCCACCAAGTTCAGACACCAAGCTTTGGCACAACCCATTACATTGTTAGGTCTCAGCCTAGAAAATTTGGAAAGTAAAACCCAAAGGCTGCCTTTGACCTCCAAAGGAAATAGGCAGCAAGTACATTATACTAAAAAACACCACAAAATTAATAGTTACTTACAGAGAGAAACTCAAATGTCTTTTCTCCATAAAGTCGGTTAGCAGTTCTCAGTATATATTTGGTGTTTGGATCATTAATTTCAGAGAGAAGTGATTGATACCCAATGTGAGCATCCTCAACTTTGTTCAGGGAAAGGACCTGCAGAAAGACAAGCATCCTCAGTGGACTCTATGCCTTCTCTAAACACACCTGTTTCAGCACAATTTTTTTTTTTTTTTAAATTACTTCTAGTTTAAAATCTGTGACTTGAAGCCAAGAAGATTCTTCATAAAACTTCCCATCTGGAGCTTATCACACAAGTCACATGTGATGCAGCCAGCCAGATGTACAACTAATAAATTATGGTGCAGAAGAGTCAGCAGTATGTAGTTTTCTTCACTCAAGCCGAGCATTGGAGGATCACAGAATGGTTGAGGTTGGAAGGGACCTCTGCAGGTCATCTGGTACAACCCCCCTCCTCAAGCAGGGCCATCTACAGCTGGTAGCCCAGAATTATGTCCAGATGGATTCGGATTATCTCCAAGTATGGCAATAATATAATAATATAATTGTGGAGAAACTTTTGTAGATTTAAATGAAAACAAAATGTGTTTATACTTGTCTTACACTTTGCAAGAGGCAAATATAAATGCATAATCAGTAATTTCTGTTATTAATACTGTCAATTATATATGTAAAAAACATGCCAAGGGGTATGTGCCATCTGAGCAAGTTTAAAAGAAATTAAACCAAGGTGCAGCTACCATTTTGACATGCATACAGGGTAGATTTTTAATTTTTTTTTTTAATGTGCTCGGCTACATTTTGAACACATGGATGCCGCATCCCTGGAGGTGTTCAAGGCCAGGCTGGATGAGGCTTTGAGCAACCTGGTCCAGTGGAAGGTGTCCCTGCCCATGGAAGGGGGGTTGGAAGCAGACTATCTTTACATCCCTTCCAACCCAAACCATTCTATGATTCTATCATAGTCTGACATTAAGCCCAAAGAAGACAGAATAAAATATTTTATGTAGACAGAGATTCATCAAGCCTACAAAAAAACCCCTATGTACCTCTTAATGACATATTGAAGGAAGATCTTTGTCTCAAAAAACCAAGAACACCCACACAACAAAAAACAAGAACCTCTCCATTTCATTCCAAAGCAAGCTCCCCCTATAAAAACAGGTGCTGCTTACATACATACCAAAGGACGACCTCTGCCCTCTGACACCAGAATGACAGTAACAGTTTAGCATAAGTGCAGGTCATAAACATAATACAGATTTGTTGTTCATATAGTCCCAAATTCAATAGACTAAGTTTATTTAGACATACCTTTGCTATTTGGGCTTCAGTGTTACCCTTCGAACCCAGCAAAATCATAGACAAAGCAGAAGAAATACTAAAAGGAGAGAAGAATAGATTCTGACTGCTTTTTTTCTCACACAGCTTTCTTAAGAGGTCGAGTGCAAAAGTGGTATTTGCTGCACAAAGGCTATCCATGGTTCAAAGCCTGTGAGATAAAACACAAAGCAAGAACAGCTCAAATTTATCTGAATACAAACTGATAAGTTATTTCTTTTAGATTTCCCAATAGGAACTATCTGGAAAGTGTCATAATTAGGCTGGAAAATTATCAACTCACTGAAAAACTGATTTGGTGGAATAAGGACCTTAAATCCAATACTAGGCACTTGAGTTATTTAAGGGATTTATTGTTTGCTTTTCTATTTCAATCCCATACATGTGACAGAAACAGCAATTCCTCCTGGTATCATTAGACTCTTCACTTGATAAATAATACTACATGTTTTGATATTTATCATATACAACAGTATTTTGTTTAGGTAGGATTTATTAAAGCAAGTGCCTTTTGACTTAACAAATACAATTATTTACCTTTATAGGAAAACCAAAGCAAAAAAGTTAGGCATCAGAATGGCACAATTATAAACTCTTACCTTCTCTAAGTCTATGTATCTTCAGTATTACCTTCAGCTTACTTTTATGTGTGCACGTTGTGTTTTAAACCTAACAGTCAGTTCGGTAGAAGTCAGCAGAATGACTTGGCCTACAAGATTAAAAAAAGAAAAGAAAAGAGATATTTGGTCAGCATGACAGATTAACTTCCTGCTGCAGTACGAAGTCCATTTCAGTTCTATTTTATTGCCTACAACACGGAAACACACACAATAAAAAAAAACCTGCTTATAGATAACTTTATGGTACATGCACACTTCAACATGTGTAACTTGATGCCCGTCATATTCTACATACATCAACTGTGTAGGTAATTTACTAACCTGAGATTAAACCACACACCTATAAAAGAAGCAATAAATACTAGAATGCTGAGTTAACTACAGATAAGTATCACCAGACATGTAAGATATCAGCAGGTAGTAAAGGTTTCCATGGGGTTTTTTTTCCCTTCAGGCAGTGCCTAGTGTTGGTATGTTGCTACAAAATACAAAGCCAACACCCAATTCCTATTACTAATTCATTATCTCCAACAAATAGGTGTAAAGAACGAGTCTCTGCATGCATGATTCTCCACCTAAGAATTTTTTTGCTAGTAGCTTTGCAATAAATAGTAACTTTTCTCCTGTTTCTCTTCTCCCATAACTGAAAGGGTGAAAAAAAAGCAAGGTTAGATGGAAACAATCCTCCAATTCTGTCTGAAACAAGTCATTTAACTACATGGACTTTACAGCATAAGTAGGAGGCACTTAGTATTTTCAGTTCATTTTGGTTACAAGGAAGACCAGAGTTTTCCTACTATACAGGAACAGCAACAGCAGCAAGCAGTATTATCCATAAAGCTTTTGAGGGGCTTACATGACAGACAAGAATTTACAGACAAAAGGACACAACTCACGCTACTTGCCCACCCGAAAATCAGTGCATTTAAACAAATACTAAGTAATATTTCAACAGCTGGGACACAAGGCTAGGAGTTGTATCTCTACAGTTACCTATGCTTTCTCCATAGCTCGTGAAAAGCAGTGTAACTACTGATACCCTTCTCATCAGAGCAGTTCTGGAGACAAAACAGAATGGCTGCACTTTCAGTAACAAAAGATACACAATACAAACACTATTTGTCAGTCAGTAATAAACTGTTTGCCCACAGCACTTCATTCCCGGTCTCCGTGTGGACTCTGCAGGTGAGCAGCAAGGCACACATACAGAGGTTTCTGGATGCCCTGGCCCTGTGTATTCCTATTACTATGAATTTGAAGCATATATTCTCAGAATATATTCTCATGCATCTATGCTTTAGGACAGTCTTTACGGACAGAAAGGCCGTATCCAGATTAAACAGCAGATACACACTGCAGTGACCCTCCCAACTACCATTTTCCCTGGGGGAACCTGGCCTGAGCAGGGTGCAGCCCAAGAGACACAACCCACCAAGACTACAGCATGGATTAGCACCTGGTATCTGCGGATGCCCGCCCACCTCGCCTCAGCTGCCTTCAGAGGAGTCACAAGCCGCCTGTTTCCAACACAGCCAGAGGGGGAACTCAGGGCGAGGAACATCAGGCGATGTCCATCTCCACAGAGGAAGCTGCGTCTGCGGCACAGACTTCCCTTTTCCCATCCCCTGAACCAAAGCACGCTTTCCTGAGAGCTTCATTTAGGATTTGGAGAGTTAGGAGGGCCTTTAGAACACCTGAAGGGTAAGATCTCCGACAGCAGCAGGTAACGGCTCCCCAACTCGCACCTCTCC
>NW_010109045.1:10783-11186 GCF_000699245.1 Pterocles gutturalis
CCCCCCCCCGCAGACGGGCAGGGAGAAGACCCGACCGCCTGCCGCTGCCCCAGGACGCTCCGGCACAAGCAGACAAGGGTTTGGCGCTCCCAGGGCAGAGGCTGGAAAATAGGAAAGGGGCGAAAAAACCCTTCCCCCCTCCTGCCTCCCGTACTGGAGTTAGCACTATGAAACACGTTAAAACTCAACATGTCCGTGATGCCCCCGTCACTTCTACACATACACAGCATTTCCTACGCACCGCTGCGACTCCAGCTGACAAGACACAGAAACCACGTTACGAAAGAGGAGGGAAAGAAAAAAAAAAATCAACGCCATGCAGCCTCTGCTTCTTTAAAAACACATAAGCGGAAGCTTGCGTAGAAAACGGCGTCGGCAGGATAGCCGAGCCACCCCACTCACC
>NW_010109045.1:11213-29213 GCF_000699245.1 Pterocles gutturalis
CCCGGCCCGGCCCTTCCCTTCGCTTTCGCCGGAAGCGTTACCGAGATGAGGGAAAGGGCGGGAGCTCAGCCCCTCTCCTTCAGCCGTGCTTCGGGCTTTAGCTGGTGGTTGTGGCCGTTCCCCTCCACGGCGGCCAACGGCCATTTGGCCGCCGCGGCAGAGATGGAACCCCCCGCACAAAATGGCCGGTGCCCACGGCTGTGGAGAACACTCACAGCACCCCCCCCACACTCACCCTTCTGTATGTCCGTGGCCATCGCCTCGCCGCAGCCGGTGATTTTCCACCTCTGCCTCCCTGTCGTGGCAGAGCTGATAAAAAACGCCACCGGTCTATGAGGGGTTTTTAATAATAATTTTTGAAGTGGATGTTGTTTTGAACAACAGTGAGGTGTTGCTATAGCCGTCGACCTTAGGGGCTCAGCCCCTCCTCACATGCCCGAGGGTCTGATTGAGGCAAATATTCAACAGGTGTCTTTTAAATTATTTTTAAAAAAAATCAATAGAGTGACGGGAAGCCAATTGAGGTGAAATTGGGAGCTGATGAGGACTTAAGGGTGGGATGTGGAAGGAAAGCAAGGCAATGGCCTCAGGCGTTGGGTAGGGAGGGTCTGCCTCCATTTGCAATGTGAGGACGTAATCAAGGGCTAAATAGGACCACTGTGGTTGAGCTGCTGTGGGGTAGGAGTAAGTGCTAAGATCCCATCTGAATCAGAGGCTCTATTCATGAGGAGAGGGCCTTTGTTAGCATATATTTGTACACAGCGCTGTGAGGGCAAGGGATAGAATGCCATAGGTAAGTGTGGGTAGGGGACAGAGATGCCCTTGATGGCCTGGTCTGAATGACAGCCAGGATTGCTACGTGGATGCAAGACATCATGCACTCCCCCTGCCATGGTAGTCCCTGTGGGGTAGGAGAGTCAGGAGGAGCTGTGCCTCAGGCCCTGGGGTGTGTGGTCTGACAGAGGAAAGGTTCAGGTCCCGCTCCCCACAGTTGCAGCCCGAGTTTCAGGTGTTGGTATTTGTCTCTGAGCTGGCAAGCAAATGTCTCCTGCTTGGTGAGGCACAGAGTAACTCTGACTAGGGTGAGCAGAGCCTGCCAAAGAAGAGGATGTTTTGGGATTTGTTGTGTTTGATGAAGAAGAGGAAAGGGTGGTCAGCTTTAAAAGTCATTGTTGGAGCTTTTGATCTCAGCGTCAGGACACTTGTGGCAGCTGCTGCCTCAGTACCTTCTTCATTGACCTCTATGAAAGCTTTGTGAATAACTTTTGAGATTAAAAGATCCTTCTTAGCTGACATCCCAGTGAAGTCAGCCTGAATGGGGTCAAAAGCATTTCGTATCCCCATGCTGCTTAAAGGGGATTTAAGGTCATAATTCTCTTCCAGCTTCAACTTGGGCAGGTACAAATCCACTTCAGCTTTCATCATGCTGGCTGATTTGGTCCATTCAGCTAGTTTCCCATAGGTCAACTCTCTTTCCACCTGCAATGAGTGAGATCAGACTGTCAGTTACTTACACTCTCTTTCCTTGAAGGTGGTGAGGTATAGGTCTGAACTGTTACAGTTGTTCGTTTGTTTTTTTGTTTTTTCTGATGCGAAGAGTAATGCTTTTTTGCAATGTGTGACTCAGAATGGTGTTAATAGGCACTTGCCGTGTGTGTCTATGGGTGACTTTTCTCTTAGTAGTGGTAAAAAAGTGGAATGTGTGGGACCTCAGATGCAAATCAAAAGATGTTTGCCCTGATCTTTTTAGAATCTGAAACTGATCCTGGCATGGTCATGAGTGGCTGCTGATGCCTTCTGGGTCAGAGTGGTCAGTACTTAGTTTGAGAAACCTAACCACAAAATACCAGGTGCAAATCCAGACTGAAAATGAGATAAAAGTGAATTAACACAGCCCTCAGAATAAGATAATGCTAGGGCACGGTGATCCAGATTTGATCCTTGCTTTCCTTGTGCTATTGTAGCAATAGAAAAGGGGACACAAAATAGATTAAGACAGTTATGTGGACATACTTTTTAGGTGAATCCTTAAGTAAAATACTGCATTTGTAGTGTTATCAGATCCCCTGAATCCTAAGCTGAGAAACCATGGTGTTATAGTTTATGAAACAAAGTATGCACACATCAGAACCTATTCTACCCTGATTTTGAGGCTTATTCTTCCCCACTCTTTTAATCTGTTTCTGTTACTGTCTCGTAGTGTATGTGATACAACAGTAGGTCAGTTTTACCAGCTCCAGACCAGTAGTGTTATCATTGACGTCATCTGGTAGGAGAATGAACATGCTGAGTTCATTTTCTACGTATGGCAGCTCAATGATTTTGAACTTAGTCGTTTTTTCATGGAATATCAAAAATGTATCTCTCAGAAACATCATCTGTACTGTTTTGGTCTTGGTCTGTTAAAAAAAAATTCAGACATAAAAAATAGTGCTAATTCATTCTTTAAAATTAATGATAACGATTACTTCGTTGAGCTGAAAGCAAAAATTAGTGAAAAGTACAAGACTGGCATTCGTGTACTCAGTACCCTTTGGACAGTAACATGCTCACCTCTTTTTCACAGTTACTGGGATCTTTACAAAAAATTGACATAGACACATACAGTACCTGCCGACTGAATTGTGTACTGTATTTCTCATTTTGAAATTAAGGAGTTAGCTTTGATAAGCAAGGAACTTCTGTAAGTGTTTCATGTTTTCTCCCAAATATTACATTTTTGGAGTTGAGGACCTTGACTGTGGGGAGAAAACATTGCCTTTCTTCCTCTGGATGCCATCAACTCTTTTGCCTTTTTTATATTTCCAGGCGATACTGATTTTCTCACCTTGCCTCTGAACCATTTTTTCTGTGACCTGTGCTGGCTTTTCCTCTTACCCAAACCATAAAGGACCAGATTACCAAATTAAATTGGATTACCCAATAGTCTTCTGAACTCCTATGCTCTCTTATGTTTACAGAGTTTTTACTATGTCCACTACCCTTTACATTTCAGTCACATTTGAGTGCAAAAGTTTATCTGTTTGTAGGCTTTGTATCAGGTACCCTGTGAATTAAACCCTCTCTGTGCACCAATGTATTGGGTTTACATGGCAAAATTTTGATACTGGAGGGGCTGCAGGGATGACTTTGGTGAGGAAACATCAGAAACTGCCTCCATGTTGGGCAGAGCCAGTTCCAGCCAGCTCAAAGACGGACCCGCCACTGGACAAAGCTGAGCCAGTCAGTGACATTGGTAGTGTCTCTGTGATAACATATTTAAGAAAGGGGAAAACAACTGTTGTGCAACAGCAGCTGGGAGAGAGGAGTGAGAAAATGTAAGAGAAACAACTCTGCAGACAGCAAAGTCAGTGAGGAAGGAGGGGGAGGAGGTGCTCCAGGCACTGGAGCAGAGATTCCCCTGAAGCCTGCGGTGAAGATCATGGTGGTACAGATATCCACCCAGCAGCCTGTGGAGGACTCCATGCTGGAACAGGTGGATGTGCCCTGAAGGACGCTGCAACCCGTGAAGAGCCCATGCTGTAGCATGCTCCTGGCAGGATGTTTAACCCTGTGGAGAGGAGCTCACTCAGGAGCAAGTTTACTGGCAGGACTTGTGACCCTGTGGGGAATCCACGCTGGAGCAGTCCCTTCCTGAAGGACTGCACCCCCAGGTAAGGACCTGTGCTGGAGCAGTTCTTGAAGAACTGCAGCCTGTGGGAAGGACCCACATTGGACATGAAGGACTTGCAGCACAGAATCATAGAATCAGAGAATGGTTTGCATTGGAAGGGACCTTAAAGATCACCTAGTTCCAACCCCCCTGCCAAGGGCAGTGACACCTTCCACTAGACCAGGTTGCTCAAAACCTCATCCTGCCTGGCCTTGAACACCTCTGTGGATGGAGTGTCCACACTGGAGCAGGGGAAAAGTGTGAGGAGGAAGGAGAGGCAGAGACAAAGTGTTATGAACTGACTGCAACCACCATTCCGACCATTCCCTATCCCTCTGCTCTGCTTTAGGGCATAGGTGGAAGAGTTGGGAGTGAAGTTGAGCCTGGGAAGAAGGGAGGGGTGGGGGGAAGATGTTTTATTTTTGTTCTTATTTCTCATTATCCTACTCTGAGTAATTGGCAATATAGTAAATTAATTTTCCTAAGTTGAATCTGGTTTCCCTGTGACAGTAATTGGTTAATTATCTCCTTGTCCTTATCTCAAACCATGAGTTTTTCCTTCTGTTTTTCTCCCCCTGTCCTGTTGAGAAGGGGGAGTGATAAAGCAGCGTGGTGGGCACCTGGCAGACAGCCAGGGTCAACCCACCAGAACCATGTACTGTGACGGATCCTAAAACCACACATGTAGAGTAGTAGGTTTCAGATACACATTCACATCGTTGACTCAAGCGCTTCACATTGCCTGAAGGTGTTTGCACTCACAATCTATGTCAAACAAGATACATACTTCCATTGACAAATAATTTTGCTTGCCTTTGACACAGTCCAAAAATATGCATGTGGTCAGCTACTGTGAATTGTCAGCACATGATTGTTTAAATGCTAATAGCTCAATAACATGCCCTCAGTGTACACCAAATACATCATACTCGCGCATTCAGCTAAAATGACAAACCTCCATGAAAATGCTCTCTGAGGTTTTATGTAACACCCAGGGTGTGTGAGAAAAGAACTGATTCCATTTCCTTGAACTCAGAGTATAGACTATGTCTCAAAAGCAGAAAAGAGACTTAGATGTCTAAGCACTGCTCCCAAAAGCAACTCAGTCCCTTTTGAAAATGGGACGCTGGTACTTATTGGAAGTTTCCTCTTGTCCTTAAGGTACTTAACCACAGTGTTCTCAAATGTTTTGATACTGAAGAGCTGTTAATTAAAGTGAAAATCCTGTTCTCATGGATATACATAAATAAGATAATGCTGACTTATTTTCATAATTGCCATTCTTGCTGAGTTTATACCATGTGCCCAGCTATGAATAGTGTTGCAGTGGTGTATGAAATGCAGATGAAATATTTAGAGGTTTCTTGCTCTTCAGTGATAGACATACTCATGTATGACAATACTCATATGGACAAGGAATTTACCTTGCTCAATCTGAAGGGCATCTCAGAAGTATTTTCCTCTGGAAATTTCTTTTCCCAGTTTCCTTTGAAATAAATGGCATTTACTAAGACCAATACAGTCTGAGAATTGAGAGATCCTGCAGGCAGCAGATCCTGGATTTTCCCTTTAAAATCAGACAAATAGGACTGTTATTCCAGTATTACTCTGTAACTTGTGAGTTTTAATTGTGCCTTCTCTGTGCCTAACTTTCTAGCAAAAATGTTTGCAATTTGGGAAAGTTTTTGAGTGTCCATTTTTTCATATGCTAAAAATGAAATATCACTTTATTTTTTTTATATGTTTATTGCAATTTTTGGTAGTAAATGACGTTGGAAGGTGGGTAAAGTGGAACAGCTTGGATGTTATTTGAAGTTGGTTGCAAGCAGCTGAAGAATTCAGAAGTTAAACCCTCACTAATCATATTGGAGCCACTCAGTATCTACCTCTGCCTTCCTCTGAACAGAAGTAATTCAGAAGAGGCATGAAAGATCTAGGGAAGGACCTTGTAAGGAGCAGCAGTTAAGTTTGGAGAGAGGGTTTCTTCAAGCCATTGAAACTGCACTTTGCACATCACCTCCCCTAAATTTCCATCTTTTATGAATCCTTGGCTGCAAGAACAATAAATGTGGAAATGCAAATGATTTGAAAGTTAGACAAGAAAAAAGCCATCAGAGTGTTACTTACTCTCGGTTTCATTTTCAACCCACGAATTGATCAGTGCTCTGGCTTGTTCTGAAGCTGTCTTAAAGTTTACAGCTTGTGGCTTTGTATTATAATAGCTTGTAAAGAGCTGTAAGAATTTCTGAAAGATAGAATTGATTTGAGTTATGAAAATGTTAGAAATAATAACTTCAACAAATTATACAGTCTGCTAATACATAATTGAAGAAAATATAGTTTGTTTGAAATGGGATAACCCTTAAAATAAGGTCTGATACATTCTATGATAAATATTAAGCAAGGACTGATCAAACTTCAGTCTTAAGGAAACTGACACTTTAAATTTTTATTTTATTTTTTTAGGTTTGAAACCTAAAGTGCAAATTTGTTATTTTGAAATATCCCATGAAACAAACCTTCTTCGTGGTTTTTTTCATTTCTCAAAATGACCTTTTTATATTGTTTAAATACTTTTTTTCTACTTTACAACATAGGGTTCAGTACAAGAAGGAAGAATAGTCTCATATAAAGTTGAAACGAGGTTTTAGATTTGCTTCAGAGATGAGGAACCTGCCAAGAGTTTGTGAGGACAATAGAGGATCAGATATAAAGGGAATGTTCTGGTAGAATAAAGTCATGGCAGAAATGCGAATTAACATCTGCTGTGAAACTGTTCATGGAGATTCTCAGCTGGAAATTCTTTAGATTCTCTGTAAAGCACAGGTACATGAGATTATGGAGAAAATGAGCAATAAGCATTCAGAAGGACAAATTACTAATTAATTGGGAGATCAAAGTAATCTCCAAGATCAAAGAACAGTAATCTAATTTAAAACCACCTTCCAAGAAATTATAAGATGATTAATACAACATCAGTTTTTAAAAAAGATTTCAAATACATAGGTAATTACAAACTCATGAGTCTGTATGGGGTGAATGAGTAGAATAGGTTTAATGGGTGTATGGATAAACATGACAGCTCATCAAGGTCTAGGACATGCCCTCTGGTTCAGGAAGTCCCTGAGCTGCAGATTGCTTGGTGACCACTGCAGATTCTGGAGAAGCATTACTACACAGCATGCCTTGTTCTCATGCACTTCCTAAATTGTTGCCCATTGCTGGAGACAGATGGACCTCTTATCTGTCCAAGGCTAGCCCTGTATGGCTGTCCTCATGTTGTCACTGAAACCACAGTGCTACCATTTGGAAAATTTTTATAATCTCTATTGATAATCTTTCTTAATGTCCAACTATTCTCAAGTAAAGATGTTCAACTCACAGGCAGTAATGGGTAGGTCTTTTCCTCGTACAGTCGGCTGGCACTCTTCAGCAAGTAGGTGCTTCTGGGTTTGTTGATGACAGACAGGAGCTCTTTGAAGCCAGAGTGGATGTCTCGAGTTTGCTTGGGCTCAGGGTCCTTGGAAAGAGACACCAAAGAGAAACCAATTAGTATGGGATTTTTTTTTTTTCTGTCTGAAGTGTTACAGTTGTTGAAGTATATTTCTAGTTCATCTAATCTAGTTTCTTTGAGCTTTATTTTTGGTTTCTGTGCTAAAGAAACATGGCTTGTTTCAGTTTACAAGCCTTTCAGTTCTTGGGGAGTTCATTCAATGAAGAAGATCTGGGCAGTTTTGCCTGGTGGCAAGTCTCTGGGGAGCTGATGAACAAGGGTGAATCAGCATGTGTTAGCTTAAAGACAAATTTTGTTTACCTGGTGTGTCCATGCATGAAGAAGGTGGAAGGAAGTTTATTGGGCAGGGCTGGAGTCAGGTGTGAAGGCAGCAGTTGTTTTTCACTACAGAAAACCAAAGCTGATAAGAGATAGAATTGTGCTAAGCACATTAGGACAACTGATTTCTTGATAGTGCCATAGACCAGCTAAAACCAAGTAAGACAGTATTAGGGCCAATCAAAATGCTGTTTCTATCTCAGTTCTGCTTTTGAAAGCCTGGGTTCCTGAGTTTTATGGTAACGTTGTCTGCTTGTTCACTTTTTCTATGTATAGTTCTTACTGAAGTGAGACAGTAGATGTAGACGGAAGACATGCAAATGTTAGAAGGCTAAAGCGGTGGTTGTGATGAACTATCCCTTTCTCAGAGATATTTTTTTTTTTCTCTGAGTCTTTTGTTGTGATAAATACCATCTTTCTTTTCTTTGGTCTCCCTGGAGAAGGCCTTGTTGTCTCAGACGAACCTTCTTCTCCTGCAGTCTGGTTAAAATGAAGAACCTGTGATGATGATAAATGTTCATAAAGACAGCTTGTTTTTTGAAGATAAATGTGTGCAAGGGTTATGTAATTATATTAGTTTTTTATGATAATTCACCAGTCATGCACAATGACGGTTAGTTTATGAAAAGTTACTAAGGACAAGACCTCACCAAAGGCTGAGCATCTTTGCTAAACTTTGATTTAGTCTCGATAATGATATAATTATTATATAGATTTTAGTCACATTTACTGCTTAGTAATAGATCAATATTATAACTGAAATATGAATTTATTTAGATTAAGGGTCAGTTCATGCTTGGGGTACATGAAATTTATTTTCAGATCATGACCAAGCACAACAAAGAGCAGAGTGCACTTCAGAGTCTGTGAGAGTGTAGAATTCTACATTTAATATGTTTAAGTAAATGCATATAACCTAAAAGAGTACAAGACTGAAAACTTCTGCCAAAGTGGGCATAAGTGAAATCATATTTTCAGTACTGGTATGTCTCCATTGTTCATGGGAAGATCACCTTATTTACGGACTAACTATGTCACAAGCAAAAGTATTTGTACGACTCCTGTGCAGCCAGACATGTTCAGGAGAGCATACTAACTTTTGTATGCACTGTGAGAAAACAGATATGCTGCTTCCAGAACCAGCTGGGGTCTAGAAGCAGTGATTTTGTCTCTGGCACTCCTTTTTCTAGATTGTCTTAGCTCCATATTAATTTTCCTAATAAAACTATCTCTTTATTACTATTTGAGCACTATATCAGGTGAATTATTCTGTTCAAAAAACAATTAAAATAGAAGGTAGCATTCCCAGCAAAACCAGCAGTAGTCTCTAATGTCAGTAACTTCCCGCTGGGAGACCACTTGCAATGCTCTGGGAACTCCAAATGTAAGTTAAATGTAGGGGTAGTGCAGAGCAGGGAGATCAAGGAAATAAAGTGGAAGAACCTGCAGGACTGCTGGCAGTGTGTGGGGGCTTATTTCCTGTACCAACGTTCTGGCAGGTCCCTGTTCTCCCATGTTGTTCCTTTCTGTTCCCATAGGCGTAAGAATAATGCAATTTATGTGGGAGGTACCAGTGAGGTGATATGCTGCTAGTTTCAGGGCTTACCTCAGCCATCTGGGTTGCAGTGTCACCTTTTGCACCCAGGTAGACCATGGCGAGAGCAGCTGCAATACTCCAAGGAGCAAAGAAAATGTTTTTGTCTTTGGAAGTTTCATTCAGCTTTTTGTAAAGGTCCAGAGTGAAGCTGTTGGTTGACACTGAGAGAGACTCCATTGATACAGCCTGAGACAAGAGTGTCAGAGAGGTGATGACTGCTTCTTTACTTCTTTTAAAAAGTACAAAGCTGCTAGTAGAAGATTGCCTGCACCCTCTCAAATGCAGTATGAGAGTGTCCCTATAATGGGTAAAATACTGCACAGATACCAAGTACAGTCAGCTAATAGGTCTCTAAGACGTGCGTTATTTCTCCCTTCTTCATCACTCCTCAATGTCCTCAGCTTTTTTATTTATTCTTCATCAGATAAGCACAATTTTAGCTAGAAATGTATACAAAGATCAAACTTGTTTCAAAAACACATTTTCTTAAATTTCATAGAATTATTCTTCCATTTGGAGGGAGTGAAACAGAATAATCTCTCACTGTGCTGCTTTGAGCTTTTTTCTATTTCCTCAACCTTTCTGTGCTATTATTTTCTGCTAAAAAAACCATGGTGAATTCATGCAATTCACTACATGTATCTTGAAGGCTACTAGAAATCTGTAGATTTTTAAATGTTCTTGGTGTAGGTAAACACATGTTTGAAAGCTGTAGCTGGATTTGGTAATTACTGTTTTTCAAGTAAACCCTTGTATCTTATATACAACCCAAAATAGTTCCTGGTTTAAACAACAAATTTTCCCTGTTTGCCTGCTAGTTTATCAGAACCTGCAGATTTTCCATCATTGTTCTGCTTCTTTTTCTGAGTATGTTTTTATAGGACAAAATCAAAACAAACAAAAAAACCAACCCCAGGATGAAACTGCTTTTCTGTATGTGGATCCAGAACAAACCTGTTTTTCTTATTAGCATACTTTAGATCAATCTAATACCGTTGACAAATACTAGGTCAAATTCAGAAATTTCCATTGTCTTCACCAGTATGAGGACTACTGAAACATGTATTAAAGCCATTGTAAGGTGACAGCAGGTGAAAGGTTAAGCATTAAATCAACAAAAGCATTAGACATTTAGATTTATCTTCACCCACAATTTACATGCTCAAATAAAAACCTGCAGTCCTTAAAGACAGCTGTCATGCAGTGTTAGAGATGCCCAGAGCCTCTGACACCCTTCAGTTTTGATTTCAGACCTTTCCACAGCTCCACAACTGCTTTGGAGCATTCTCAGGAGTGCTTCAGAGGTGAATACTCTGCAGCCTAGGCTGTATCTAAGCATAGAACTTTCAAGTCAGATATCTCTTACTGCTGTGCCTGGAGATGCTGATACTCACAGAGCATATCTGGGGAACAGGGCTGAGCTGAGCATTTTTGCCTGAAGAATTTCAAACTGGCATCTCCATCTACTGTTCCCAGAGTACCTGCACTGAATCTGCATGAAGCAAACATTTCTCAGGCTTGAGAGAGAGAACATGTGGGTGTTTCTGTGAGGTTTACTGATCCAGTAGTTACTTGATATTAATAAAGCAGAGGCTTGAACCAATACACCCCATGCTGAGCATCTGAAACACTGTGCTACAGGCTTACGCTACCTTGTGTGTTCAATTCCAGGATCAGTAGGAGGGTATTCTCTCTGGCAGCCTCACTCCTCTGGTCCTAAATCAAGTGGTAGCCTGGTGATTCAGGCACCCCTCCTACAGGTGAGAAAACTTTCTGCCCTTGCAGGTTGCCTAGGTTTTTCCCAGCCTGGGCTTGCGTTCTGATCACGGTGCCTTGGCACAGTGTTTTCCTGAGGGCTACACTGTGTACTAAAAAATTAACACTCCCTTCCCCTCCATGACTTCTACGCCATCATTTAACTGCTCAGTTACAAATCATGTAATATGAATTTTTAAGACTTCCAAAGTAAAGGTAGTTATTTTGATATGAATATTTACACTACCTGAAATCCTGAGGGAGAGAAGAGTTAAGATCTGTCTTCAGTCAGGATCTGTGGCAGTCTATGAGGCAATGAATACTTTTGGAAATGTAGAAATGTTTGCACCTCCCTTCTCTACATCCTCTTTTTGTATTAATATGCATGTTCCCTTATCTTTTCCTACTTCTCCTCTCTATCACCTGCTTTCAGAACTTACACAGAGAGAGACCTCCTCAATTCAAGGCCACTGTTAGTTGGCGTATGTGAAGACCAGTGTGCCTTTCTTCCACAGGTGTCCTCCACAACCTTGGCATTAGGCCTGCAAAAATGTAGGAATTGCAGAAAAGAATTTAAACACCCTACACTGAAAAGGAACATGTTGAAATAATTTTACAGCTTCCTTTTTACTCTACAAACTGGGGCAGTGAATAGAAACTAATCTCAAAGATATGGCTAAAAGGGAATATTGAAATAGGCTGTTGGTTGCATTCATCCTGTGCTCAAATTTGAGAGGGGAAGGATTTGAATACTTGTGGGATTCAGGTCACATAAAGCACCAATTTTGTGATATTTTACATTTTTGCTCTTCTTTTTTAGAAAGTTGATCACAGAAGTGCAGAAGGCATTTACTGAGTCACCTAAAATAAGTGAGGAAATAAGAGTGAACACAATCATTTGAATTGGTGGATGTTGGTTGGAGACTGCTGCTCCTAGCAGAGCAGTTGAAGGTACTTTTGATATCTGCAGGCCCTATGCTGTTTCAAGCTTGTTATTCCTCTGTGATAAATTGAGAGAGTTTGAACTATCTACCAAAAGCTGCAAAACTACTTGGAAGCTTTGCTTGTAATGATTTATTTTACTGAGATTGTTGTATTGGAGGAGAGAGGCAAACAGCATAAAATGGGAGATCAGGAAAGGTATAATACAAAACACTTAGGTGTACACAAATGTTTTCCTTTAAACTAGTGTAATTAGCAATTCTTCTGTTTTCGTCTGCTTCTACCTGTGTAACTTAAACTGCATTGATAAATTTCCTTTGCAATCATGATGTCTTTTCTGCTACATTTATGGTTAGTTAGGAATGGCCAATGCCCACTAGGACAGCACATGCAGAGTAAAACAATTACCAACATGCAGTTAACCTATACAGGAAAAGGATCAGTATAAAGAATATGTCCATATTTTGAACTAGAATTACATTTTCATGCTTATATTCACTTTGAATCTGAATCTGAATATATATATGCACTTCTCTTGGTCCATGGGTTTTGTTTTTAGGTGTGTGCAGTTTTTGAGCCTGGAATATCCATCTTATTTTCTTGCTTCAGAAATGTATTACATACTATTATGTTTAGTTATGTGCTTAAGAAACATTTCTGCTATGTATCTGAAACTGCTGGTGTCTATGTTTTAGCTAAATTAGTAGAAGAAAAAAAAAAAAACCAAACAACAGTTAGTGGTACTACAAGCTACAAAGATTGGCCAAAAGTACAGGAAAATGAAGAAAGGTTACCCAAACTGTGTAGACACTCTTTGTGGTGTATTCCAGCTGGTGCAAGATCCTGTTTAGTAAGAGAGAGTGGAGTTTCAAAGGGGAGCCGATTGGCCAAAGAAGAGGTAATCTTGGTTTGCCTGTGCCAGATGCAAAGAGTGAGAGGAAACGGTGAATTGCTGCAACCTGAATGGCAGAAAGAAGGTTTCACAGCATCACAGCGCCTGACCTGTTGACCTCAAGTGGATTTGCTTCTGACAAATGGTCATATAAAGCCTTTTGATAAAACCAGTAATTTTCCTCTGGCATACTGGTGAAGTAATTTTGGCTTTTTTTTGAAGCCATCTTTCATCCACATCTTGCTCAGCATAGATGTGAGGTTGTGTCTTTCTGCCTGTTTGATTGTCATGCTCCCATACCTGTACTTTGTAAATGGTCAGCTCTGAGTGGGTATTCTTGAAGATCAGTTGGATATTTCTTGAAAATCAGTTCTATTTCAGTTACATCTAGTAAAAAGCATAACAATTTAAAATTAGTGCTAGACTAAGTCCAATTATGGATTTTTACTCTGCAGGAAATCCCATTCACCTGTGTCTTCCAGGAAGAAAATAAAGCAAGTATCACATCTGTTGCAATACAACTAAAGGATTGGACTATAAATAACATTTAAAAAGGGATTTTCTTGTGCCTGTTACTGATGGCAGAATAAAACCTTAAAAACTATGGATGCATATGCATTTCAGTTCTAAAACAGGGGTTTTTTTCTGTGTCCTTGTCTTGAATACTAGCAATACACCAGCACACCAGTTTTTATTATTGTGTGCTGTGTCTGCCATTTCTGCTTGTCATGACGTACATCTACCACAGAGGTGCCAGGGATTATTTTACGACACTGAGATTTCCACTGGAAGACGAAAGCCCCATCTTTAATTGTAGGATAACTGAAAGTATGTTAATCTACTGTGTTTCGACAGGTATGGAGTCACTAAGTGACAGTCTGCGCTCACAACGTGCTTGTAATGAGGCTTATCTCAGCACTTTCCTGTAGATGCTTCTTTCTTTTGTTTTCAAAGTCCTGAGGACTTTCAAGGAGGAGTTTGTGGACCTGAAATTTTGATGATACAGAACAAACTCAGGGTTTCTTGAAAGCAGTTATTTGGAAATGCAGTCATGTAGCACCTATTACTTGGCTACCTTTGCTTATTTTAGAAAGATGATTAAATAGCATTTTCCCCAGTATGGAAGAATAAAATGGAACTGTCTTTCAAAAGCATCATGCCACCCTTTGTGACAGACAGGGGAGAAAGGAGAGTGCTTGGGGGAGATTTTGCTGAGAGGAGAATTGGAACACCATGACCTGTTCATGGTGTAGGATGTGCTCTGCTCCAGATCTGTCTCTTCTCTTCCCCCATCCAGGCAACAGGCCTGTCAGCTCCAGCACCCAGGCCTCCTGGAACAACAACAGCAAGCATGGCTAGCATGTTGCACTGGAAATTCACATTCCTGGGACTGCCTCCCTTTTTATATCCAAGTGTGGCATTCCAAACTAGCAGGGGGAAATAATTCTGAACATGGAAACTAAAAGACTTGCAATTTTTCTTAACTTACAGCACTGACAGATGCACCTTCCAGATCTCAAAGGCCATTAACAAGTGTGAGAAATTAAAGTAACTGCAGGGGACAGGGCCCGTATCTGCTGACTTGGGTAGTTGACCTTGTTTCAGCTGGGATGGAGTTAACTTTCTTCACAGTAGCTAGTGTGAGGCTGTGTTTTGGATTGGCACTGAGAAGAAGGCTGATTGATAACACACTGATGTTTATAGTTGCTGCCAGGACAGTCAAGGGATTTTCAGCTTCTCTGCTGTGCCAGTGTCTGCAGGTGCAGGAGAACCTGGGAGGGAGCATAGCGCCAATTACTAGCCTAGGATTTGACCTTAGGTTTAGGATTGAGAAGGGAGGAATGAGAAGGGAGTTTCCCTTTGTGTGAGAGAGCAGCTGGAGTGCGCAGGGCTCTGCCTTGGCACAGGGCGGAAACAAGTCGAGAGCTTATGGGTCAAGATTAGCGGGCAGGGCAACACAGGTGCTGTTGTAGTGAGTGTCTGCTGTAGACTTCCTGAGGAGGAAGTAGATGAGGCCTTCTTCAAACAGCAATACACAGTTTAGGAGTTCCCAGTGGTTACTTATTGTTGAATACACACAACAGAGTGATAGGATTAACATGCTACAAGGCTAAGAATTAACATGCTTAGTACCCTGATGAGTCTTTGTTGGCCAGGCATCACTCAAGTGGAGAAGGGCTGGTCTTTGTTGCTCCCTGGAAGAGGCTCAGACTTGATGTCCGTGTTGTTCCTTTCCAATTCTTGATTTTTTTTTCTTAATTAAGATTTTATGCCTCCTCATGTAAGTGTTTCTGCTCTTGAAGCCTCACTATGCTGACTATTCCATACTGATAATAACTTCTCTGTGTTTTTACTTTTCTTATTTGTCATGGCCTTCACTTGTGTACTTTTCCACACCTAATCAACAAACCTCTCAGTAAAGCTGAGTCAACAGCACAACTGGGCTGCACCAAGGTAGCTCCTGGATGACAGACAGATGAGCCCTGAGCTGAAGGTTACAAGCAAGGGAGTGCACTGATTTTAGAAGCAGCACTTTGTACAGGGGAGAAGATGCAGATACACTTTGTTGTGTGGAGTTGTTTTTCCAAAGAGAACACCTCTTGTGGAGGTGGAGTGAATTGCAATTATAGTTGGAATTTTACTGAGAGTAAATATTTTTACAGTACTTCCCTCCTGCATTCAGATCTTGTTGCCTTCGATAATGTTCTCTGACATGTGATTAGATTACCACAATGGCTACAAGACTTTATGCTATTCCTTATGACCAAAGGAAAGCATAACTGCTGCCTTCCCAAGCCAACGGAGGGAACTGATGTTGCCAGTGCAGCATTGCTTGTTCACTGTTGTGCATGGGCAAAAGCAGTGTTTGGAAGGTGCTCTTCTGGGCTATAGGCTCTAGTCAGACTTTTTATTTCTAGTGTGTTGTGACAGGTATGTTTAGTAAATGCCAAGGATACTGTGCTGAATAACAGTGTTTTCAGGGCTATTTGAAGCCTAGTGGAAATAAGATGCTAGAGTATTTAAGTGT
The DNA here is from genome assembly GCF_000699245.1 of Pterocles gutturalis. Taxonomy (NCBI): domain Eukaryota; kingdom Metazoa; phylum Chordata; class Aves; order Pterocliformes; family Pteroclidae; genus Pterocles; species Pterocles gutturalis. The sequence goes on from NW_010109045.1 coordinate 26,912, forward strand.
CTCAGCATTGTCAATCAGAATGATGTGGTGGTTGACTTGGAATGGCAAGAATGGGAACATGCTCCAGCTGTGCACCTTACAGGATGCTCTCAGGTAACTGGATAACTCGATGTCTTGAATAATACAAACACAACTCCAAGTCCATTTATTATATTAAATGCAGATTGTGGTAAAATTATGAAGTAAAGCATCAATCAGTGTCTCACTGCTGTTTCTGTCAATACCATTACTAAGTTTGCTGAGATACACTCATAAGTTACAGATCATACATTGATCAATCAGGTAGCAAAGAAGTTGTGCAGGTATTAGCCAGGAAACAGGTATAATTAGGTAAAATCAAAGAGAAGAAGCAGATTTGTATTCTGAAGGTTTTAGATTGCGTATCAATAAGAGGTAGCAAGAAGGTGTGTTGCTCATAGTTTTCTTAGCATTTTTGGTAGTTGTAACTCTCAGCAGCCTTAAACTACAAAGCTTAGAAAAAGGAGGAAAAAATACAAGGTGATTAGAAGTCAGCCATTAAATCTTAAGGGCTGGACCATTTTCTCTCGCTGTTTCATTTTTTCATGAAGCTGCAAGGGCAGAAGAGAAAGGGTGCAATGCGTCTGTATACATGCGGTGAGAAAGGGGAAGATGAGTGACTTTTTGAGATTATTCTGGGTTTGTATTAAATTTTGTTAATTTTCAACAGTCTATAAATTTGAAATGAACATAAGGAAACTGCATTGTAATGCAAATACAGGTTTCCCAGTAAGGAAAAGAGAGCGTACAGATTTCTACCATTTCTTTTTTTTTTTTTTTGTCTTTCAGGGATTTTTTTTCCCTGTCTGGGAGATTCAAGAAAATGAACTGCATTTCCCTTGAAGTCAGCAATTGGCATGGGGCTAGTGATGACCTGTGTGCAGAGAGCTTTTATGGCTCCACAACAAAGCCAGAAGAGCAGGTTCAATGCAAGAGAGCAAAATTCTACACTCTGTTTTCTGTGGAGGACTGTCTCGTTAGGACAATGGAAAGGAGCAGTAGAGGTGTGGTTTCTGAGGCACAGGGTAGTTTCTGCGTGCTGCCTTACCTGGCAGGAGCAGGGAAGAAAAAGGACGCATACTTTCAGTATATATGGCTGTATGGCTATGCGGCTTAAGGTTGAGATTTTAACACCGCAGTTCACATTTTTCCGTTGGACAGTGAACTTTGTGAACAAGTAATATCTCATTCTAGGGGAGAGCAGAATCTGCCAAAAAAGAGGATGCTCTTGGATTTGTTGTGTCTGATGAAGAAGTGGAAGGGGTGGTCAGCCTTAAATTTCAGAACATGGCTAACAGGAAGACTTGTTAGTTCTGTAATTACAGCAGTAGCAGCAGCTGCCTCAGTGCCTTTCTCATCAACTGCAACAAAAGAACTATGAAGAACTTTGGAGATCATCACATCACCCTTCTCAGCCATTCCACTGAAATCAGCATTGCTGCTGAAGGCACTGCGCATTCCCATGCTGATCAGATTATCGCTGATGTCATATCTCTCCTCCATTGTGAACTTAGGTAGGTACAGATCCACAAGAATTTTGGTCATCTTCGTGGAGTCAGTCCATTCGGACAGCTTCTCGTATGTCAGTTCTCTTTCCAGCTGTCATTTAATAAAGAGAGGAATTTGTTGTTTGCAAGGAAAAAACGATTAATTAACTAATAATTTTTATGGCAATTTAATGAGTTAAACAGTTTTAAAATAGTGAATTCAACATTTAGCTGAAAGCATGAAATACAAATTGGTTTTACTCATGATCAGAGGCAGGGTGCGCAACAAACACTTGAGACTTAATGGTGCAAGGTTTTGAGCCCCCCCTGCCAAATTCATTGCAAAAGAAAGACTAGGCACTTGACACCTGCAGCTGCCATCCCCTGAGGTAGTTCTTTCCTCTCTTTTAATTCATTCTTGATGTGAAGGAAATTGCTGGGAGATTCCCAGCTGTGTGGCAGGTGGTTTGGTCCGGTTCCATAGAAGCAGGCGTCAATATTGCACATATTTTCTTGGCAATTTGAAAACAAACTGCTTGCAGCAAGGTATTTCATTGCTGCTCTGTGTCCTGAGTACTATATCACCAGGGTTCATCTCAGATTAAATGGAGGAGAGCCATGAATGGTATTCTTGACATGATAGAGGCCAAGAATTTAACGATCTTGCAATTGTATAACTAGAGGGGCAGATCTCATTATTGTAGCATTGCAGTCTCTTGCAGTCTCACCAACGTCCTAGTTTTTGAGACAGCAAATGAAATGGGGGGGGGGGGGGGGGGGGGGAAACAAGGGGACAA
>NW_010109045.1:29244-49316 GCF_000699245.1 Pterocles gutturalis
GAAGGAGAACAATATGGTGAATAAACTTCCAGGCATGGAGAAGAGATGTCTGTTCCATGCACCTTATCTCAGGAAGAGGCTGGGACTACTTTTCGGTATTGTCCCTCCTGAATGTGCAGTGAAGGGAGATTTAACCCTTACAGATCATTTAGGTTTGGGTGTCAGGTGTGGGGGCTGTTGAAGAGCTAAGCATCTGTTTAATCTGTTTATGCACAGTGTTGACTGTCTTCAGTTCTTACCAACCTAAGGATGCTCATTGTGGAGGAACTTTCTTGGGACACCAAGAGCAGGATTCGATAGGTATTAAAAGAAATTAATTCATCTAGTGGAGGAGATCAAACAGCATGTCCTCATGTTGCAAGTGAAATTAGAGCTAACATCACAAATATGTACTCTCTGTGTAGACAGTCTTTGGGACTGTTGAGAAGAACTTTTTAATCACTTAAGGATTGTTAGATTTACCCTTGAAGATGGGAACATCCTCAAAAATAAGCACTGTGTTTGGAGCAGTCAGCCAAGTTAGCGATTAGCAAAATCCGAAAGTGGCTTATCCTCTCACACCTCTAAGTGTGGACAACCTTCCCTGAATTAAGACCCTCGCATGCCAAGCATGCGTAGTAAATTTAAGGAATGATGTGTTTTTAAATTGAGGTGAGAAAAGAACTAACCAAATGCAGTTAAGAAGAGATAGAAACTAACCAATTAGAGTTAGAAGGATGTGACAAAGTAGACAGAACTAACATTTTGAACTGTATAAATACACAATGTGATTGAAACCAGATGTGCTTGCTTTGTGGAATTACCACCTAGCACCCATCTCTGTGCAGACATACAATAAACAGTATCTCAGCTCTGCATGTGTATGGGCTTATTGCACTCCAGGTGACAAACCCTGCTTGTGAGACAACACTCAGAGGGGGAGATATGGCTGGCCGCCCTCAAATCAATATAGTGTTCCCCTTGTAAAATTCCCTTTTTTTTTTTTTTTTTTAATGACTGGGTGGTGATACAAAATGGATCTAGCATACTTTCTTACCTGTTCGAGACCCGTAGTGCTGTCTTTGATGTCATCGGGAAGGAGGATGAACATACTGAGTTCATGTTTCACATATGGCAGCTCAATAATTTTGAAATTCATTGCTTCTACGATGAGAACTGGAAAAGTATCTCTCATGTACATCATCTTCACAGGCTTGGACTTGTTCTGTAAAGTTTTTATTTGTAAGTTAGAAATCATTCCTTGAGAGGAAGGATGACAGTGACTCAGTGCAGTGGAGGGAGAGGAAGCTCCTATAAGCAGCTTTCTAACAGCGATTTGTTGTTAATTTTCCGAAATTTTTCTTGACTGAACAGTATTGCTTATCTTGGTGTTTGTCCCAGAGCATTTTGTTGTGTGGTTAACTGACTAATTTTCTGTTCTTCCTAGAACATGCACAGCAGCCCACAGAGGAGGGAGGAAGAGTGTTAGAAATGTCTAGAAGTATTAGGGGCATGGAGCAGGTAATGGATATGGCCTTACAACACTACAGCAGAGAAACAGCTGTCGTTTAAGAGGACGAGTGTTGTGTAGTTTTTCTGGGGTCTCCTTTCTCTGGCAATAAAAAGTGACTAGCTGATTGCTCTTTATGTGACAACCCTTAGCAGAAAATAACAATGTCTGACCAAAGGGGCTCATGATGAGTGGAGTTCATGGCAAGCAGTTGCCTTTGCAGGAGTATGTAACCTCTCTTAACATCTACACCCCTTCATTCAGGTAAGCAGCCAAAGTGTAAGTGCTAATTAGAAGGCAGAAGCTACAGTTGGTGGAAATTGCACAGAGCTCTTGTCTTTTAATGTGAATTTATTGACATCTCTTCTGGAAATACGACATTAACATTACTTCTAGTCTTGCCCAACCGTGCACCCATTCAGGGTACCCTGTTGCAGCTGTATTTGAGCAGGTAAGTTTGCTCTTAGCTAGGCTGCATAGCACAGAGGCCTGGGTACCATACTCTCCCATGACATGCCATGTAGTTCCTGTCCATGAGGCTTGGACTCTCAAAATCATGTTTTTATGATCTAACTCTTTTAGCATTGTTTTACAAAAAGGTCTTAAATGACTCTAGTGCTTTTGGAGATGGTAGGTGTTTATCTGGAGCTCGTAAACGTTTACCTGAGCAGCATCTTAATATTGCAGCAAGCTGAGCACTGACACATTTTACTGTAACCAGCTTTTCACAGAAAGTCTAGTTACCACAGGGATACCTAAAAGACTTACGAAATTGAAAGATTTCACCAGTAGCTGTTGTCAGCAGGCTGTTTATGGTAAGGAGGATACTGGAGGAGCTTACCTTGCTCAGTCGGAAGGGTTGCAGACTTGTATCTCTTGCCTGAAATTTCACTTCCCATTCTGCCTTGAAGTAAATGGCATTTACCAGGATCAGCTTGGTGGAGTTTCCCACATCTCGTGAACTCAGCAAATTCTTGATTTTGCCTTTTGAAATCAGAAGAATCAGATTTCATTCCAGTATAGCACAGAGAGGACATGTTTTAATTGTTTTTCTCTCAGTTCAACTCCTTAGTGAAAAACTCCATGCTTCAGTGCCCTTCTCCCTAAAATACTATCCTGACATAAATCAATTAGTTTATTTACAGTTTCCAGAGCTGTTTGCGGCCTGGTTCTCCTGCCTAGCTGACTGGGACTGACTCCTTCCCCAAAAAAATCTCACAGCTTCATGGCAAACAACTAGAAGCAGAAAGCCATATACTACCTCACCAGCCGGTTACACCAGGTAAAAGGAAGCCAGTACCTCTGGCCAGTGCAGGATGATTGTCCTGGTTTTGGCCAGCTGCCTCCTGGGTAGACATCCCCACCTGCCTCAAAGCACACTGGTTTGCACAGGTGTTTCTCCCCTATGTCTGCTCTTCCTGTAGTGCATTGCTGCAGCGCAGCAGCAGTAGTTGTGCTTGAGGACCAGCTGATGCAGAGCATAGTGGAGTCAACGGGAGTCTCCCCAAGAAGCTCCCTGAGGTCTGGATCAGGTCTTTGAAGCTGCTTAAGTGTGCTGCTCTTTCTGTGTCCTCCCAATGCATCTCTGCTCACTGTTCATATCAGAAGGCATGACCTGGCTGCTGCAGTAGCACGTGAGGAAGCTAGAGCACCTGCCCAAAGGAAACGGCAGGCTGACTTAATAGGAGAGCAAAGATGTTGGGGTTGAGCTGAGCTTACCCTCAGTTTGTTTTTCAACCCAAGTGTTGATTTCCTTTCTGGATTGCTCCGGTGCAGTCTTAAAGTTAACCTTCTGTGGCTCTGCTTTGTAGTAGTTCTTACTGAGCTGTATGTATGTCTGAAAAACAGCAAAAAACCAAACAAACGAAAGAAGTAAGTTCTATGCTGTACTGGATTTTTCAGTCCCAAAGGGAGGTTGTTAGCTCTTGGACTTCTTGATGGCTTCTTCGGCCTAGAGGACTGCAGGATCTTGCTTGTTATTCTCTGTTGGACTGTGAGTTAACAGTTAAGAAATAACCAAAGAACAGAAAATTCCCTTCTTTTTTTCCCACTTTTATTTGGAGAACCGAGGAATGCTGTGCATATCTCATGGATGTGTTTATTTTAATGTCTCATTTACAATTGTATATATTGGGGGTTCCAATAATAAAGCCATATTGCGTGAAAAGGAACCCCTACACTACAGTCAAATGGCAATGCATCCTTAAATACTGTGAGCAGACCAGCTGGGCTCTTCCAGTTGTCACTGGAATCCAGGGCTCTTTATTTGCAGTATTCAAACCTGTTCTATTAATGACAAATACTTTTTTGCACCTTTTCTTACTCCTCTCTGAAATTTAACTTACAGGCAGTAATAGGAAGGTTTTTTCCACATAAATGCGGTTGGCAGTTTTCAGTGAGTAGGTGCTTCTGGGTTTGTTGATGGCAGTCTGAAGCTCTTTGAAGCCAGAATGGATATTTTCAGCTTGATTGTGCTCAGAATCCTTGGAAAGAGAAACCGTACATTCAGCAATTACATTTTTGCATGAAGTTTTCAAAACATGCTAGATGATATATGTGGGAGAAGGGTTTGGGTTTCTCTGTCTTACTTTTTATTTTTCCAAGTTTACCATCACTGCAATTTGCAGCGCTGTCTTTATGACTGGATTAACTGATTTGCCATATAGCAAACCTTCCAGACTATCCCAGTGACTTGTCCTTCCATGCGTCTCAGAATCTGAGTGAGTGAAAGGAACTGAACTTGAACTGTTGTGAAGTATGTTGGGGTTTGTACTTTAAAGAGGGGTGCAGACAAGAAATACTGGGACTCCTAAACCTGTGTCTGGATATTTTTATTCTGGAGATGCTTTATTGTGGGATTTCAGTTCTAATAGATACCATTTTTCTTCTCTTTGGTCTCCCCCGAGAAGGTCTGGCCACAGAAGAGCCTTCAGCTCCTGCTGCTTCAGTGAAGCAAAGAACCTGCAAGCAGATTTTTGAAAGGTAAGAAATAGGCATGAAGGAACTGGTGTGACTTAAAACCAAACGGGGATCAAATTTTCGTTTTGTTTTGTTTTACTCCTTATGATAACTCTCTGTGCTGTCTGCTGCTTAGGTGACTAATCAAAGGGATGCTGAAGCTGTAGTATACCGAAATCCCATAGAGTAACAATGAGTAGCACTATCCCTCTCCCAGAGCATCAGTGCAGTGCTCCTGTCTGCATGATGTGATGCTGAACTCCCTTCCACAGCTGTTGTTCTCAGCAATGTGTTTGTGCAAACCCAAGTGATTCTCCCCATGATAATGGTACAAAGACATCTGAACGGGAGTACAGTGACACAGAGGAGAGCGTTGGGCAGTGTGCCCATGTGACATTAGGAAGATTGGGTTGGGGGATGTGGAGATACCAAAGCCCTTCCTGTTTTCCTGCTGGATTATCAGGCAGTTGTTCAGGAAAGCATAAATCAAGTCAGAAAGATGCATGCTGGCCAGGGGAGAGAGGGAGGGTGCTGGGATCTCTAGGCCTCCTGCCAATTAGGAGCTACTGACATCAGCTGTTTGCTTCTCAAAGGGAATTTCCCATGTGTGACAGAATCATAGAATCACAGGGTAAAGTAGAAGCTGTAGAATGACTTAGAAGAAGTCAGGTTCAGAGAACCTTTGTGCTCAGCGTGTGATAGAACACCCATAGAACACTTTCTCTTAGTGGAGAAGTGGGGGACCTGCTATGAAGTGAATAAAATTTACTATTCACTTGTTACATTCTCTGGTCTGCCTTGGTTCCTTGTCATTGTGGTGGCAAATTTTTCTAACACTAAATTTTTCAGCTAGTACAGGAGCCAGATGTTGTATGGGGTATAAGCTTCATAGAGCAACCTACCTCTGCCATCTCTGTTGCTGTATTGCCTTTTGCACCCAGGTATGTCAGAGCCAGAGCAGATGATATGCTCCAAGGGGAAAAGAAAATGTTTTTGCCCCTGTTGGTCTCATTCAGCTTATTGAAAAGATCAACTGTGAACTTGCCAACTGATGGTGAGACCAGTTCCATTGCTGCAGCCTGGAAAGAGGCAACAGACAAAATTATACTATTTGAATGTTTAAAATTATGTACATAGTGCATATTAGTGAGAAATGTTATGTGTGCAACACAATGCATTGGCACCCACTAAAATGAATAACCTTGCTGTGTATTTTATCTTCCACACAGTTACTGTTTGCCACCTGTTAGGTGCAGCAATTTCTTTTAGGTTTTTTGTTATCAAATAATATTTTCCCATAATTGTACATATGTCCTCTTTTATACAGCTGCAGTTTTCTTTGTGTTTCTCTCTGCCTTTGGTTTCTAAAAATGTGCAGATTTGTAAGCTGTGGATTTTTTTTCCATTTCATCTTTCACGAATGAGAGTAATGTTCCCAGGGGAATTTCAATGCAGTTTTAGTACATAGGTTTGCAACACTCCTGAGTGTCCCACTACTTCATTTGGTATCTGTAAAGAACTGAGAGCTGATACTGGGAAATAATTTAGGCATAATTCTTAGGATCATGTGCTTTTCCTGGCCAGCCACTTATTCTGAGTAGTATCATGAACAGCAAAGCTGTTATTTACTTTAAAATTGATGGAGTTTATTCATGATGTATACCTACTACCCCTTCTGTATGTTCCAACAATTTCGTTTTCCCTGGAAACTGGCAGATTCCTTGAGGTTATTAATATTCCATACTTAAAGATATCTGCTCAGTACTACCTGCCTTATGTTGTTTTCCAGTCAAGAGACCAGAATTGTCGTTGTTGTTGTTGTTATTAAGATTTATATGCATGGAATGGAGCTACAGTTCTTCTGGCAGTCAGTGTGCTGTCAGTATCAAATCTGTGTCACAAAGTGATTTTTTTCCTTGGAGACCACAACCAAGAGAGCATAAGTATCGAAATTTCTTTGTTTTCCACTCTGAGTCCCTGGCCTGATCATGTGCAGTGCTGTACCTTTGCAAAATTAAAATGGCCTTTTCTTCACCTGAAGTATGGGACTCCTTTATCAAACTGAAGATTTTAATTAATAAGACAGTTGCTGCCCTAAGAAAACTGTCCTTCTTGTGATCAATTTTGCTCTGAATTAGCAGTTTTCCTTAGCCTCACAGATTTATTTTCTGTAAAGATTGACCTCTAGAAAAACATGAGGCAAAAATAACATGTTATAACAGTGGTATATTGTAATTTACCTATACAGTCATGCAGCCATAAATCACTTTTTAAAAGCATCAGAAAAGTTACTTGAATTGGTTTAAATATTTACCTCTGATCCTGTGAGAGAGAAGACTTAAGTTGTCCTTGGTCAGGTTCTGCGTTTGTGTATTAAGCAATGAATAAATTTAGAAATATAGTGCTGCTTGCACCTCCCTTTCCTCTCTCCTACGTCCAGGTTGTTTCCGCCTACCCAAAGCTCCTTTCTACTACATCCCCAAAAGATATTATGTAATTTTGTCTCCTTTTTGACCTTGTCAGTTTTCAGTTCTAAACATTTCAAAAGGACAATGGAATTAAAATCTCAGCTCTGTTGTTACACCACAATAGTCTGCTGACAGGATAGCAGAATAGTTCACCCATTCCAGTGGTCTTCTGGTGTTGTGGAGACAACTGGTCTGTTGTTTAAAATAAATGACTAGTAAAAAGGTTACGCAACTAGAATGCTTGGTTTTGGTTTCTGGATATAAGCAGATACTGTAGGCCTGATCCTCCTCTCCAGCTTTGTGCAGCTGTGACTCCTGGGTTTCAAATGTGATAACGTCAGCATAAAATGTCAAGCTTAGTGATTGAATTAGACACTGGGAGTCCAACTTCAGATTGAAGATCGTTAGGAGCATAGATAGAGGTAAAGCCATGAAGGACCATTCAGGGTAAGGGATGGACACCCCACTCATTGTGTTGGTGAAGAATTCTCATTGCAACCATGGCTGGGAATCGTTTGAGAGAAACACTGCAAAACACTGAGTGCATGGTACTTGCATGTAGTAAAGGAGGGCAAGGACTGAAACAACCCCACTGGGAGGGCTCAAGCAAGGGTGGAGTGAAAAAATACAACAGGGGCAAACACAGTGCAGTAGTTGTCACTCTAAGGTCCCAGAAGAGAACTGGGCTGCTGTTGGGTGGTGGAAGAAGGTAGTGGCAACAAGTGTAAGACCCTGCGGGACAGGGGCAGGGGAATGAGAAGGGGAAGGAAACTTACTGAGTGCTAAGCATTTTGCTGCAAGCCCGATTACAGGAATAGAGTGGGTCAAGTCTTCTGAAAAGTGGCAGAAGTCAATGTTGTGCAAGGCAATGAAGAAATGCCAGAAATTAAACAAGTGTTGGTTTTAGTATGATGAGTAAGTCCTCAAGAAATCAGGATAGGAGAAAGGTCAGCTGAATGGTTAGGTGGTGGGAAAGCCCAAACCAGGAGACTCGAAGTCCCTAAGAAGTGTGCTGAGAGTGGGTAAGCTAGCACCCTTTGCTAGTCAAGGATGCCAGGCAGGATGAGAAAGGGAGGTGGCAAGGCAGAACGGCTGTTGCCAAGAGAGAGAAAATAACACATGTTAATTGAAAGGGACATCCAGGGGTCAACATCCTGCTTGGAGCAGAGTTGTCAGTAGATAAGGTCAGCTGCAGCCCTTCTGTGGAGGGATTCCCCAACCTTTCTGGGCAATCTTCTCCAGTGCTGTGCTGCTTGCCCTGGGAAAAGGCTGTTCCCTAATGTGCAACTTGCCCTTTAGATGTTGTGGCCATTGCCAATTGGTAATGATCTGGCACTGCTAAGTGGACATTAACTGTGTCATCTTTGCAATCATGGATAAACAGTTGAAGGAGAGAGAAAAGGTGATTCACATTTCCATAGACTTTAAAGGCTTGTGAGTAAGTTGGGGGTGCATGTTGTCATGGGTTTGTTCCTCCGTGGCCTCCGAGGTGTGCCTTTCCTGTCTTTATTCCTAAGGCACAGCAGAAAATGCTTAAGAGGCTTGGCCATGGTGACAAGAAGCCTTTACATTAGGTGAAGCAGGGCATGACAGAATTACATCTGAACACACAGGGATCCTGTGTCATGTTTTACAGCTGAGACAGAAGGCAGTGCTGTTGAGGTTGTATGGGGACAGAATAAAGCACTTGCTTCACAGTACTTTTCCCATGCTTATTCCCATTTGAAAAGCAGAGCCAGAAGGGACCCTGGAAGCATCTGGCCACATGGAAGAAAACAGAAAGAACTCAGTGACAGTCAGCAGTCTCCTCTCTGTCAGAAAAAGGGAGTCCTGCCATCCCAAGAAGAGATGTTTCTATTTAAGATGCTGTTGGTGTGTGCATGTCCTGTAAGAGACCCAGTCCTTCTCTCTCTGTTGTGAATTCAGAGACTTAGGAGCATCCAATGCAAACATGTATGACTGATTAGGACATTCTCCTCCTTAGGAGAAAGAGCTGTGAGAGGAGAAAATGTGCACTTAGGGAGTTAGTATTACAGGCTTGGTTCTCCAACTTGATCTTCCCTCAAACCAGTGAAATAAGTGGCAAAGCAAATAAGAGTAAAGCAGTGCAGCTGTGGGCTGGCAACAGTCTTGAATTCATGAAAGGTTACAAAGAAGGTTTATAAGGCACGTGTTTTATTTTCCTCTAATTCTATAGTGTTGTTCAATATTTTCCAGTTGCTGTGTGACAGAGATTAGAAAGTACATGTGTTAGTGCTTTTGCGTGCAAGAAAGAAGCACCAGTATCAGGAACACAGAGGATTTTGCAGATTTATTTCATTATCAGCTGTGCCAGGCTGCAAAGTTGGTATAAAACTGACAAGAATGTGGGTGAGCTAGCCCTCCTGGGATGACCAGTTTAGTGAGCTGAAACCGATGGAGATGCAGCAGTATTCTGCAGGAAAGAGTTTTTCCTGTTTCTTTCCTTCTTATATACCAAATAAAGCGTCTTGGGAATTACTGGTTTTGATCAACTTAGTCTATTCTGCATTGTTGCAGTTCTGGTTCAGGAAGTACTGAAAAGAGGCATCAGTGTTGTTCTGTGCACAGTTTGGGTGCTTGTAGTGTAGTGTTACCATTTTTGGGTTCTTTGGCCAGGAAAATGAGCCAAAGGCTTGAATTCCATGTTATCTTTAATATATGCTCTCTCCTAACATTGAGAGATTTGTCAACAGTACAGCAAAATTAAGAAGTGCACAGATTGTTGAGATGCTCTTTGTGGTGTGTATTTTGTGCATGATTGTTGTTGCAAGAGCATGTTTAGTAATGAGCGAAATTTCTAGGGGGAAGAGAACCTTCCCAAGAAGATGATACTCTTGGTCTTGTTGTGCCTGATAAAGAAGAGGAAAGGGTGATCTGCCACAAAAATAACAGTAGCACCAAGACTTCGTGATGCTAGTGATGCTGAACTGGCGGCTGCTGCCTCTGTGCCTTCTTCATTGACTTCCAGATAACATTTGTGAAAAACTTGTGACAAAAACAGATCACCATTCTCTGACATTCCTGTGAAATCAGCTTGGCCTTCAGTGAAGGCATCTTTTATCCCCATCCTGCTCAAAGTAGATTTGAGGTCATATTTCTCTTCTAATGTGAACCTGGGCAGATAAACCTCCATTTTCGTGTTCTCCATTAATTCTGGGTTGGTCCATGCAGACAAGTTTTCAAACGTCAATTCTCTTTCTAGCTGCAATTAGTAAAAAGAGAATCAGAAAATTGCAGTATGTTCAAAAACCTGTGCCCTAAGGGCTATTTCTTCTCTTTTCTTAAATGGAGGACTTTTCAGACTGTTGTAAGAGTATAAAAAAAACATGTAGTGAAAGACCAGTTTGGAGATCTTTTTGACTAAATGAGTATGTTGCTCTACAGTAGGTCAATGCAGTATTTTAACTGCTCTCAGTAATTGTCAGGGAATATAACAGGGTTAAACAGTTGTAAAACAAAGCATCAGTGCCAAGTAACAATAGTCTTGTTGATTTGCTGTTCACATTTCTGTCTTCCCTACGTTTTAGAATTTACTGAAAAGAGTTTTGTTTTTTTTTCTACAGAAGACCCACTAACGTAAATGAGAATTTAATACGAGTTTATTATCCAAAGGCAGGATCCGTCTCTTTACAGAAGGTGGCAGTGTCCATATGTATTAGCTCTGGACTGCCTGGAAAGTAAAGGAGGCTGTCCAACTTGTGTTTGCTTGTTTTGAGGTTTTTTTTTAGCTAAATAATATCTGTCTGAATGTATCCAGACAGTGAATCTCAGCCAATCTGGCTTTCTGTCCTCATTTTTGTTTAGCTGGAAGAAGAGCCAGTCTTGTAGGGTTTGGGTTACCTATTTCCAAGACGGAATGTTAGGAACCACAGAAGTGCCAGCTGCCCAGAGTAAGAAATCTAGTCTGGGCTCCAAGAAGTTCAAGTTGACAATGCTACACCAAGTTTGGGATTTGCTTTTCCTTGAGCCTGATCAGTACCCTCCTTCCTAGAAACGTGACTGCAACGTGGTCTTTTACCTTGCACATGCATAACATAAGTAAATAATGACACACTTGTTTTTTCACATGATTTATGTTCTCAGTTGCTTTACCTTTTGTAGGCCGGTGATATCACTTGGTAGCAGGATAAACATGCTGAGGTCATTATTGACGTATGGAAGCTCAAGAACATCAGTCTGGACTGATTCTACGTAGGTCCAGTTAAATTTATGACTCAGGTACATCATTGGCACTGGTTTAGTTGTATGCTGCAACAAAAGAAATTAGATGTTTGCCATTTGTACTCTGACTGAACAGTAAAGGACTGAGTTAAAGTAGCACAGTGGAACTTTATTGGATTTACTGCACAAGTTGCCTAGTGTGTCTGAGACATCCTTATGGCTCTAAGTGGTAGGACACAGGATCTACAGAGGACCTCTAGTCTTCTGGAAAGGCAGTTGGAGGCTGGGCAGGCTATCTCTCAGATATTCCTATTACAGGAAGCTGTATTCCACTCTGATTTGCTGTATGGTTAAAAATGAAAATGTAAAGAACTAACCCATACAGTTTTGTTCACCTTTTTGTTTTCCCTGCCTTCAGAGAAGAGAAGCTTGTTTCAAAACAGCTTCTGACAATTTTACTTGTGGCTCAGGTGCTAGTATGTGTGTGCAGTCTTTGTGCTGAAGTTGTGGTGAAGAAAATATGCTGTATGCATTAAATGAAATAACTTTCATGCTGGATTTCCTGTGGATTTAAAGTCTGATAGGAATTTATCTCCCTCTCTTTCACTGTGTTTTCCGCCTGCAGTCTTGGACATGGGTCAGTATATTCCCATACCATGTTTACTGTGAAAGGCCTTTGCCTGGTAGCTTCAGCTTCGAACTTTGTTGCCCAGTTTCCTTTGAAGTAGAGCACATTCATCAGGACTAGTCTGGTGAGTGAATCTATGGATCCAGGAGGCAGTAGATTTTGGATTTTACCTAGACAAAACAGGACATTTAAGCATTTGTGCAGTTTTACTGTTTCAGAGTAAATGTTGGCACAATTTCTGCAGATACAAGCCGGGGAAATTGTAAATGCTGGTATAGCATGTTCCTAGCTTGAGATTATTTGCAAATATGTGATTACTGTGATAACCTTGATTTGCAAAGAGTAAGCTACATTCCTCACATGTTCAGGTGGAGGACACTCATTTTAGTAAAGGCTTGTCAGTGGATGACAGCTTTAGGAAAACTGAACTGATTTACCTTTCTGAGGTGAATTGTTTACCTGCCTTAGGCCCCTTGGGTACAGAGATTTTGTTCAATGCCAAAATGGCTCTTTTTGAATTGGGACAGGAGAGGCTGGAGCTTACCTTCAGTCTGGTGTTTGACCTTGGAATTGATCTCTCTTCTGATTTCATCTGCTCCTCCCAGAAAGTCAACTGATTGTGGCTCTGCATTGTAATATTTCTTGGCTAACTGCAAGTATTCCTGCAGCGCAAGAGAGACACCTGTCTTATGTTTGTTGCCTGCCAATATGAATGCTAATAAATAACTACAGCCAAACAGAGAGAAACCATTGATAAAAAATACATAGACAACAAGTGCAGCATTTTGTCAAAGGAACAAAGTATCTTTTAAGTAGAAATACTGAATTTAAATGTTCTCACCTAACTACATCTGTGAATCATTGTGGAATTAGATACACATCCCATAAAACTAAAATTTTAGTGTCCAAAGTCTCAGGAAAAATCTCATAGAAAACATTTATGTTAAGGATAACAACATGATTTGCAGATATAATGAAAAATTTTTAAAGTGTATGGTTTATGGTATGTTGTCACAGATAGATCCTAAAGGTTAAAAGGCACTGCATAATCTAAATAAATGGCCTACCTTACTGAAAGGCAATGATTTTTCTCCATATAACTGGTTGATGCTTTTAAGCAGGTAATTTTTAGTGGGTTGGCTGATTTCAAAGTTGAGTGCTTTAAACCCAGTATGGATATTATCCGATTTGCCAATTTCTGTCTTGGAGAAAAGGAAAGAAATATGTTATTCATCTGTTGTGTAAAATACTCAAAACTTCTTATTTTTTTCATTCACACAGCTCCGTGTGAAGTATTTCTGTTCAGGTGATCTGTTACCTGTATTGCAGCACAAGAGGAGTTCTAAACCAGACAGCTATTAAAAGAATAATTTGAAAGTATTAAGATTTGTAGGCATGGTATAGGCGCTGTAAGTGTCTCAGAAGGCAAGCGTTAAGAGCCTGAGCTATGTAAAACATTTAAGGGTTTGTAAGTGGAGACTGTGAAACTAAGTATATCCAGAGAGTGAGAGACAGAATATAGTTGTTAATACATGAAGATTTGGCTGTGTGACTCCTTTAATTTATGAAAGCTGTGTGTTACATGGAAAGTTTATCCCTAAACTTCTTATTCTTGCTCTTAACGTTAATATTTTGTAATTATTTTTTTATTTTGCAGTAAATTCTTTGTATTGAAGTAACAGGATTAAATGAACGTGTGTTCAAACTCCCAAGTGAGCTCAAGGAAGTTAAGCTGTGAATTAATAAACTAAAAATCTGTGCTATATTCATCTTGTCTTTACCTCAGAATCAGAGTCATGAACAGACACATTTCTGAAATGTTAGAGCAGTCCTTTTGCCCCCCCCACAGCGCTCTGTAATTCTTACAGTTCAGACAAGCATTACTGATGAGGAACAATCCCTCTCCTGTTAATACTGTGCAAATGGGTTGTTGACGTAGCCCCTGAAATAAATCTTCCCACTATGGGATTTGGCTGTGGGATGCAGATCCAAGTTCCCATTCATCAGAGCTCGTGGCCACTGGGGCTTTGTGGGCAGACTGCAAGGAAATGGCTTACTCCCACAAAGAATAAGGATGACGGAAAAGAGCTGAGAGAAGAGCTTCACACCACCGTGGTTGAACTGTAAATGAGGAAAAACATCCTTTACTGACTCAGAGGGATTACATGTACTTTTCTGTATTTTTCTGCTGTTTTAAATTACGTATACTTCAGTACAAGATGCCTGCCAGTATGTCAAAGAAATATCTCAGGAATATAATGATTTTCATTGCTCTAAGATTTATTGAAAGCAACTGGTCTACCTTGGGAAATTCCAACATGTCGATTTATTTTGTTAAATATTCAGTTCAAATGGAGACTAATTTCTGAAACACATCAAGGATAGGTAGCCTGGAAAAGTTAACAATCTGGTTTTTGTTGTCTTGATGCTGCAATGAAGTGTGTGGAAGGGCAGGTCTGTTCTTGTAATTAGCTCTCTGAGGTAGGAACCGTGCCTGTTCAAAGAACAGGTTGTTGCTAAATAGCTAGCTATTGAACAGTAATAATTTGAGAAAATGTCTCCTCAAGAGATCTATTGACAGACAATGGTAACAGTAAATTTTAAATTTTGCAAATTTGAGGTTAGTTTTTGCAATTCTGCCTAAATAGGGGAAGCATGTAATAAGTATTGCATTAGGTGAGGAGACATCACAGGATGCTGTACCAACTAGTTGTGTACACTACATCTGAGGAAGGCAAACATAGGCAAATGCAAATGTGGACGGAAAAGACAAGCAAGAGAAGATGTAACCCCATGCCCATAGCTTGATCGCTAGACTTGGTGAGATACCTTCTGGAGGCAGGCATATCGTTTTGATAGATGCTCTTCCGTTCTGGAATAGACTTGCATTTTTATGGTTGTGGTGACATTTGTAGCTCCTTCAGCTTTGTTAAAATGAAGTACCTATAGTGGAAAAAGCAATGATAAATGCAACGATAGAAAATTTGCTGTTTCTGTAAAACCTTTCAATGATGTCATGGGACTTAGCAGATGCAAACTCACAAGCCTCCCCTCCTACGACGGGAGCTAGGTAACTATGCATTGGGGCTGTTCTCGCTGCCACCTGCTGAAGTGATGAACTTTGCACAAATTCAATTTAGGTATTTCAGTAAGTGATTTTGCCTGTAAAATACCTACTCTGAAGGAGGGGTTGTAATCTCACCCCAACTGAGTTTCTTCTCTAACCTTGTGGATATGGATTTATATTAGCAGACTACAAAGCTTATAAGAGCTATAGGGGAGAGTCTTTTTGTTTGGGGTCATTTCCAAAGAGATGAGATGTGAGATGGGAGTCATCTGTGGCAGAGTAGAAGGAGAATACAGGTCTCCCACTCCCTGGTGAGTGCTCCAAGTTACTGAGCTTTGGCATAAAGATCCCTTATTTCTGCTGGTGAGGCTTTAAAGGAGACAATGTCACCAGTGCCACTTCTCTCATTTGTTGGTTGCCTATTTCGAGAGACCAGAGTAGACTATTTCTTTGACCTGCACAAGGGGAGAACTGGTCTATTCATTGCAGTGCACATCAGGGGTGAGACAGGAGCTGGCATATGTGTGCAGCATTTTAATTACAGTAAGTTTTCTGCTTATGGCTTTCCTCTATTCCATCATAGTAAATTTCTTGCATAGAGGATGTTATTCAAAGAGATCAACCCTTTCAGTCAGCTACCTTTTGAAGCCCAGACTCACCTTTGCCATCTGATCTGCAGTGTTACCTTTGGCTCCCAGATAAACAGTAGCCAGGGCAGATGAAATACTCAAAGGGGAAAACAAAATATTCTTGTCACCATCTGCCTGACACTCATGTTTGAAAAAGTCGAGAGCAAAGCTTGTGTTTGCTTGATTCAAGGCTTCCATTGTTCGGAACCTGCACAGAAAGGGAGAAATGATGCTGTTAGTGAACGACTAATTACAATTGCTTTGTTGCAAATTTATCTTCAGTTTTTGAAGTTTCTTTTGTGATTTAAAGGCTTTCAAAATGTATTTATATCTATGAAGAATGAGAAGAACTATTATAAAGTCATATAAAGTTTAGCATGTCCTGTTTTACTGGTGACACTAGCTATCATTTTGCTTAGGGAAAAAACAGCCTTCAAGCTTGTTTTGTATTTTTTCACCAAGACGTTTATTGCATTGTCTTTTACAGCAACTTGGAGTGACAGTTGATAGTATTACTCATCAGAGCCTAGGCTAGAGGATACTGAGAGATTGTCTCATGACAATTTTTATGCTTCAATTTGTGCAAGAGCCTTTTGATGCTCATAACTGTACTGAACTCTGCTAACACTATGTGTCAAACTTATTCCTTTAGGTCAGGACAAAAATCCTTCCAATGCTTAGGCAAGCGCTGCCCCAACTATTGCCTGCTGAGCATCCTGAATTCCCTTTTTGGCTTTCAAAAATGTCTTGAAGCTCTGTCTTAAGAGCACTAGCCCGGATCTTAGCTTCCCAGTTCTTCTGCAGGACAAGGTTTCCATATTCAGTGGACCACAAATGCTGCTATTTGTCATTTGCATTGCAGGTTTAGCTGAGAGCTCTAGGCAGGGACTAGGAGCTATTCTGGTTGGTTTAGGATGGCCTTAGAATAAAGATAGTTTGTGGTCTGCACAGTAAATTGCTCTTCCTGGATATTTTAAAGACTTTCACCTTCTAGACCGTGCCTGTGCCATGTTAGTAAATTACCTACCCAAGCATTTGTTTTCTCCAGTTCAGATCACTGCTTCCTTTTTTTCTATGCATTTGTCAACAAAGCAACATAATCGTTTGTGGTTCTGAGCAGCTTGCAAACCAGGAGCTGTCCTGAACTGAAGAGCACAGGAACACATTAGCTGACTTAAGCAAACACAGTGGTTCTTACTCTGCTATGATATATGTGCTAGCCGGTGAGCTCTAGAAATTATAGCACTCTGCACAATAAATTGCTCTTCCTGGATATTTTTAAGACTTTCACCTTCTAGACCGTGCCTGTGCCATGTTAGTAAATTACCTACCCAAGCATTTGTTTTCTCCAGTTCAGATCACTGCTTCCTTTTTTTCTATGCATTTGTCAACAAAGCAACATAATCCAAGAGTATATGAAATAAATAATCTCTAGAAATCATTACAGTACCTTGTTTTGTGCAGGGAGGAACACTGCTGCTCCAGGTGTCTCCAAGGTTTCTGCAGTTCACATGAAGGGTAGGGTGAATTTATAATGTGTCTGGCCAGTTCTGCAAAGGTTCTTATGACTCATGACTTTGCAATTTATTATACCCTGAAGACCACATCCCTGTGGAAGAACTGAATCATGTCAGAGTAGGATGTGAAGTGATGGTGAGAATGATACCATACAAGAACCTTACAAAACTGACTGCAGAAATGTTTCTATAAACACTTTTGTGGCATAGGCTAGTATTAACCTAAACTCGCACTACTTTAGACAACCGTTCTTTTGCAGTTTGGAGGGTTTAAAAAGCAATACAGTTTCTGACCTACTTCTTTTATGAGTCATCTAATAGAAATTATTTCTGAGGAACAGACAGACAGATAAAGGACAGTGACTTCTTATGTGTGAATTTTTCTATTGTCCGTTTCCTGCTAAAAACACTCCTGGTGGGTTTCTGTTTTAGGAAAAAGGATTTTGTTAATCTTGGAGCATTCTAAGACTGTACAACCAGGGAAATGTTGTCACTATGAGATACTGAAGACTGAGAAACAGGCACCAGACCCTTGCTTTTATTGTCAGTGGCAACAGCACTAGGACCTGATGTGGGTCTTAGATGAGACTTCTTTTTCCTTCTGCTCCTGTTTCCCCACCCTAATCTGAAATTGCTGTTTGATCAATGTAGCACCTCAGAGACGTATTCCTTATTTTCCATTCCAGAAATTGACATTCTGTCATATCCTCTTTTTCTTTTGTCCTGGCTACTAAAATACCTCCCTCCCTGTTTTTCCTTGCATTCATGCTGTCCCTTCCTCTATTGTCCTTTTTGTAGCTGTCCATCCCCACTCTGACCCCCAACTGAAAAACTCTGTGTAATCCTACCCTTGCCCTTTATTTCATTCTTTATGTCTCTGCACTGTTGATACTACCGCCTTGAAAACCTGGATAGGAACTGCTTCCTCTCCGGGGCTGTCTTCCCAATACTGAGCAAAACTCACTCACAAGGTCTGTCACTTGGTGTAAACTGCCTTCTGAGACCTTTCTTATGACCTGCTGTCTATAAACAGACAAGGCTGGATGAGGCTTTGAGCAACCTGGCCTAGTGGGTGGTGTCCCTGCCCATGGCAGGGGGGTTGGAACTAGATGGTCTTTAAGGTTCCTTCCAACCCAAACCATTCTGTGAAACGTACACGTAACATGGGCTTATGTTGTAGGTCAGTGGCTGGTACAGAAGATCCTGTGACGAGGAATGAGCCATGGGAGTACTTGCAAAATTTGGTGTAGGGCATAGGAGGGTGCAGCTGCAAAGGGTCCCTTGCCAATGGTGCATCTGCACCATTGTAATTTGGGAATGGAAAGCTTTGTTAAAGTTGCTTTCCTCCTTGTGAGGAACTGTATGACTTCAATCAGATGGTGTTTTCCTGCCCCTCAGGTCTTTTGAAATTGTAGCTACACAAAACCAGCATGTTTCAGTGTGAGTTGAATCAGATGCATCCGTTAAGTTTTCCAGAGAGCAGCGTAGCGTAGGAGGGGTGTTCACTGCAGAATTAATTGCTTCCATTGCACCTGGGAAAGTTATAGTCTGTTTACATTGGCCTTAAGTGCTTTCCAAAGCCTAAATGATTTGAGTAATCTTTGCAAATTTAGCCATGCTGTTGAACGAGTGATAGATACACTGGATAGACTTCATCCCTTCGAGCAATTATTGTGGATTTTCTGGTTTTAAAGCAGGGGTGAAATCATTTTGCTAACTTGTAATACTGCTTGCTGCTTTACAAGAAGTGGCCGAGGTGTTCTGTTTACATAGAGATGCTGGGTTAGACTCAGTGAGAGGCTTGTGCCTTTGTACAAGGTTTTAAAGCTGCGTTTTTAAAACACCTCTTGAATGGCATGGCTGGTCATTAGCAAAAAAAAGCATACCAAGTAACTAAAATTATATGTTGTCAAAGGACAACATATGCTAAATCAATGTGATGCATTGATAATGTTTCCCAAAGTCCTTTTAAATTGGCACCACCAGAGGACAGGGCTCAATGGGTGGTGCTACTGCCAACTTAGCAGCGGTGCTGTCACTCCCACTCTATACCAAGTCAACACAGCAGCACACTAGAAGGCTTATATTTGTGTTAATGGTATCCTTCCTGTGGGAGGCAAACCTGTGGACTTTTCACTGTAGTAATTCATGTTTCAATTTGTTCGGGACAATTATTGGCAGGATGGCAGTGCCCTGGCCAGGTCTCAGCTATATAAATGCATTTTGTTTTCCTCCGGTTTCCATGTAACTTAACACAAGTCATTGTGACTTTTCTACACAGTGTGTTGCTTTGTTTATTAGCACCTGGGTTCAGGAGTAGGTGAAAATAAAGGCTCTGGAGGGTCTTGAGAGAAAGACTTTCTATCACAGAAAAATGGTAGCTCCTGCTTTCACACAGTATTTTAGGATACAGCTTTCCATGACGAGTTTTCATGTTCATCAGTAGCTTGTTTTATCTGTCAACTCTTAATAGCTCTTGGAAACCAGATTTAGTTCAAAACTAACATGTTCTATATTTCAGGTAGATCAAAATAAAAATGTGATAATTGAAGGAAAGCTGTTCAGTTTCCTTGACATCTTCAAATATTTTTTTACCACTGTAAGTACTGTTTATATTCCTGGTTCAGCCAGCAGAGCACTATATTCATATTTTTGGCTGAGTGGCCTAGTTTAAGCTGGGATAGAGTTAATTTTTTTCTTAGCAGCTAGAATAGTGCTGTGTTTTGGATTGAGTATGGAATTTGGTATGAGAAGAATGTTGATAATATACTGATGGTTTTAGTTGTTACTATGAAACCAAGGACTTTCCAACTTCGTATGTTTTGCTAGTGTGTGAGTGCACAAGAAGCTGGGAGGGAGCACAGTCAGAGTAATGAGTCCAAATGAACAATGAGATATTCCATATAATCCAATGTCATGGCCAATATACTATAAGGATCTGCCCAGAAGTTTGCTCTCTTTTTTCTGGGATCATGGTTTCGGGACTTTCTCTACTCTGAAGTTATTATTAGCCAGGGATAGGCTGGACCTTGGTCAGCAGGTGGTGAACAGTTACACTGTGTATCCCTTATTTGTATATTATTGTTGTTATTAATAGTATTATAATATTATTATTAATTTTATTTTATTTCAGT
>NW_010109046.1:0-2657 GCF_000699245.1 Pterocles gutturalis
GTGGCTGATTAAATCATTCAAATTTTGCAAATGAGAACTTTCCTGAAATCTTTCAGGGTTGATGAAAAAAATATTTCAGAGGATCATATATTCTTTTTTAACTTTTATGTCAAAACATAATGTATTTAAGTTTATACTTAAAATTAAGTTTATACTTTAAAAAATTCATATTTATAAATTTCTTTATTTTACACAGTGATATTATTTTAAGAAAAAATATTTTGTAGTGGGAGCATTATACCATGAAACCTCTCAGAATATTGCATTCTGCTCTATTGAGACCACCTCTTTTTTTTTTTCTTTTTTTTTTTTTTTTTTTTCACTTTCACAAATCACAGAGTTGAACAAGTCTCGGAAAAACAAAGATATAATTAATTATTTTATGAAATTGACTGATATTCTATAGATCAATCCTCTCATCTTGGACTGTAATTTTATGTGTGTGTACATATCTATGTGGAAGTTTAACTTGTTCACTGGAGGTTTTTATTTTAAAATGTAATAATTTAAAATACTATCTGTTTAAGATTATTATCAAAATGGTAAATTGAGAAACTAATAAAATTGAAATTGACACAATCTTCTAGCTGATTTGTATACATGAGTTGAGGTTTTTTTTTGCTTAACATAAGTTTTGAATATCACAGAAATTACACTGATTTATTAATAATGATTTACAAGATGCACAGCACTGTTAATATAATTTCCCTTTGCATTCTTTCCTCAATAACTTAAAAAATTGTGAATTACAGATTTGAAGGTGTAATAGTTTTCATAAAACAAGAACCAAGTCAAATTCAGACATTGGATTTCCTAGGTGGTAATTATGAAATAAATTTTAAGATTTTGAAACATCTAAAATATTTCAAACCAAAGACTTGCAGGACTCCTGACCTTTACCGAGAAAAAAAAAAAAAAAAGAAAAAAAAAAGAAAAAGACAAAAACCTCAGTGTGAAAAAATGTGTTCTATGTATGTGTGAGTACACTCCATTCTCATTGATTTTATTGCAGTTTGGTGGTATTCATCATCACAAAGGAATGTACAACTTACTGTGCTGTGGAAGAAAGCCAAGAATCCCTTGATTTTTACCCTTCGGTACTGATAGATTTTTTTTGTCAGCATGATCCCACCTTTGTACGGGGCAGAAGAAATTTCCATGATCACATTTCTGCTCACCTTTGGCAATATTTATCTCATATATAAATAATTTGGAAGCTGTTCTACATTACTCGAGCACCCAAAAGATTTTATTGATGTCAGTGCCTGGTGAAAATTGGATCCTGTATAAAAAAGAAGCTTTCTCAAAGAAATCAAAAACAAAGTGCAAAATGTATGGATGAGAGAACAGATGGATTTTTAGGTATATAAATATAAGTTTTGAAACACTGGCTATAGTTACTCTTAAGAGTCTCTGGATGGTCCCATGTGTGATAAGACTTCCGCCTTCATTACTGTTTACAAGTTCATCCAGAAACAACATATTTAAAAGAATTTGTATCATCTGTTGCAAAAGAGGCAAAGTATGATCATTACAATGTAAATAATAATAATAATAATAATAAAATAATGTTGTGGTAAAACAAATTTAAGATTAGGAGGTGATTTTAGACTGTATCCTAGCCTCTAGTTAAGCAGCTGACTCTCTGCTGGAGGTAGCATTGCTAACCCAGGAGCAAAAGTGACAAAGCTTTGATGTTTCCTGTTCTTTAGATTAGATATCCTCTTATTCAACATGTCTTTTGTGAACTGTATTTTTACACCTTCCCTTCTTCAATTTTTGTTTTATCTTAGACAAAAGTTAAAAGCGATATATTGCTGTTAATAATGAAGTCCAATGGCCTTTTTCTGAATGAGAGTTCAAAAGTCAAGCTATTTTTTTCTTAATAACGATGAAGATGCTCAAGGAATTTGAAATCCTCAGAATAATTTGTAAAACTTCATTGTTTTCTGTAAATATGTGCTATTATTAGAAAGATATTTTTTCTGCAAGTGTGGTTCTGACAGCTATCAGGTATGCACCAGACTGGGATTAATCTGAGCTGTGTCATTGTTCTGTGCTACTGTGCCTCTGAGAAGCATGCAGAGTAAAAAATTATTTTAAACATTGAAATAATTAAAATTTGGTCTCTGAGAATATATAAAACACATCTTTTTTTCTTTAGCACACGTGTAGAATAGACCTATAAATGGATTATTTATATATAGTTGCTCTTCAGAAAGAAAATGCAGACTTATAGTATAAATTTACTATATATATTTCCAGAAAAACATTTATTTCAGCTTTTCTGTTTTGTTTTTTATTTTTTTTAAAGTACATGTCTTCTAATGTTTGTTTAAAGAATATAACTTTTCATGTCCTTAAACAAGTAAATTTTGAATATGTAAAATCAATTTTTCCCATAACTTCCATAATAGCCAATAAGAAACAGTAGTCATAAATAGTAGCTAGATTTTCATAAAGTAGCTTTCTGGTATTTCTAGGGAAGTTGCAAATTAAAAGATAAAATATTTAGAAGAAAACCCTTCATATACAAGAGAGTTCAAAGTTCTGACTTGAAACATCAATGCATATCAGAAGAAATATAGTATCATTTAGGAGATAAATCAAGTGTACCTTTGCCCAAACTCAACTGATGTTCCTTTTTTTTTTTCTTC
>NW_010109047.1:0-1468 GCF_000699245.1 Pterocles gutturalis
ACCGGGTCCCGGTGGCCCCCAGACCCACGCGGAGGAAGGCAGAGGGACACCGTGGTCGTGTCCCCTCTGCATGGATAGTGGGTGCCATGTCCCCAGCCCTCACCTTCTTCTCAAACTCCTCTCCCTGCTTCACCTCGCGGGGGTAGCCGTCAATGAGGAAACCCTTGGACACATCCGCTTTGGCCACCATGGCATCCCGCAGCATGTCCAGCACCGTGTCCTGGGGAGGGAGGGAGAGAGGGACAGAGCTGCCAGGGCTGATGTGGGACAGCGTCATCCCCCCAGCATCCCCAGTCCCTGGGGGGGCAGGGATGGAGATGTCCCTGGGCCATGTGCCAACCATCACCGTGGTATCTGGTCTCCCCACAGCATGGACTCACCAGTGGCACCAGCTCGCCCTTCTCCATGATGGCCTGCAGCTTCTTGCCCCGCTCCGAGCCCGAGCTGACCTCCGCCCGCAGCAGGTCCCCCGTGGAGAGGTGGGTGTACCCATACTTCTGCACAATCTTCTCACACTGTGTCCCCTTCCCCGAGCCGGGGCCACCTGCAAGTCACACGAGAGCCACACATGCCCCCAGCCAGGGATGAGGAGCTGGAGGGGTACATGGGGACCCACCAGAGTCCCCACAGCCTGGTGAGATGGGGGACAGGGTCCCCAAGTCCAGCACCAGCTGGATGGGAAGAACTGCCCCTGGGGTGGGCTTGGGGATGGCAGGTCTTTGGGAGTGGCAGGGGTTGCTGGCAACTGGCATGTGGGCACCACCACTCTGGTGGCACCCAGGACACCATCACCCCCCCATCAGCACCTTGACTTAACTGTCCCAATGGCACCTGGGATGTCACCATCCCATTGGCACCGAGGACATCACTGCCCGATGGCACCCAGGATGTCACCATCCCATCAGCACCTGGACACCACTGTCCCAACGGCACCCTGGGTATCATGACCCCATGAGCACCCAGGACATCACTCCCTGATGGCACCCAGGACACCACCACCATCCCATCAGCACCTGCACATCACTGTCCCAATGGCACCCAGGATGTCACCACCCCACTGGTACCAAGGACATCACTGCCTGATGGCATCTGGGACATCCCCCCCCCAGGGTTTACTGTCACATCACCCCAGACACTGCCACCCCCCCCCGCCCATCCAGAGGTCCCCTCTGGGTCCCAGCACACCCCACCATGGCCTCAAGGCGCCTGGCTGGAGTCACGGCCACCCCACTTGGGAACAGTGAGGTCCCCCAGACCAGCTCACCCACCCTGGGCACCAGCTGCCCCCCACAGCCCCCCAGCCCTGGGGACAGGGCAGGACCCAGCCACCAACTTACCCACCACGAAGATGATCTTGTGGTTCTTGAGCTTTTCTGGGGAGAGAAAGAAAATAATTATCAAAAGCCAGAAAGCCTGTTGGGGACCAAGGTCTCCCCAAGGGGACAAGATCCAGGGCAGGTGTCCCCAG
>NW_010109048.1:0-34665 GCF_000699245.1 Pterocles gutturalis
CTCGTAATACACATACACAGCTTCCCTAGAAGAACAGCAAAGGCCTCTGCTGTGAAGCCGAGGGGCCGGGGACACTCTGAGGGGCTGTGGGGAGCTCGGCCCTGGTGCGCCCGGGCAGTGGTGGCTCCCCAGCCATCGCTCTGCCGGCCCTGGCTCTGGCTTTTGGCTTTAAAATAACATTACTGGGAACGAACATGAGTTACTAAAAGCTATACAGCTAGCAGCAGGGTGATGTACCGCATCGCCCAAAATAGAGACCTGCAATACTGGTTTTTGGGTGGTGTTTGTAGTATTTTCCCAAAGTTTCCCCCACAAGACAGCCTCCAGCGCCAGCAGGCGATGCAGAGCAGCAGTCGTGAAGCTTTACCAAGTTACGCAGCAGCCTTCCAAAGAGGGTGGTGGTGAAATGAAGTGCGGTTTGGGGGGTTTTGGGTAGGATTACTTTGAAAAATTACTTGGAACACCACGTAAACTACAAGGCAGCCATTCCTGCCCTAGCACATCCTGTCCAGGGTCATGAGGAAACCACACATTCTCTGCGAATGTAAAAATCCATAATGGCTTGCTTGCTCCATTGCTTTACTTTCAATGGCTTAACTTGTTAAGTAATGTGTTAGGTAACCATATTATTGTAATTTAATTTCAAATTGCACAGGATTCATAAAGCTTTTTCTCTTGGACTACCTAAATTGTTTTTTCTTTTCAGTAAATGAATGAAGATGCAATTATTAAATTGTAACAGAATAAAATAGATGATTCACAAGATCATTACACTGGAGGAGAGAGCGCTGCTGGGTGAGTTAATAATAGTTCATGCACAGCTCTGTCTTATCAAGAACACAATACACAAGGTCATGCACGTTCACTACAAAACTAATTTGGCCAAGTGTAAGCACACAGCCTAATTTTTTTCTGCTTATACATCATAAAATCAAATTAGATGTTTATAAATGTAAAATTACTTGTAGCTGTAAGCTTAAGCCCTAATTCTACGGATATAGTTACTGAACTCCTGAAGGGCAGTGCTGAGGGAAATTCATCCTTTCAAATCTCCTTCTCTACATCTTAATCCCCTGCAGAGAAAGAGATGAAACATGAGAAAAAGGGAGAAGACAAAAATACAGAAATACAGGGATCAGACTCAGTCGCTCCTCTCCTGAGTCTTTCACCTTGGCCTTAATATATAATCAGCCCCCAAGTCTCTCACTGCCTTTGAATTCCCAAACACCAACTTTCTTTCAGCTTCTCCAAAAAAATCCTTCATCCCATTTTTGAGAGGAGGATTTTTTCTTTCAACGTGGCAGGAAAAAAGAATCAGTGTGAGCAAAAATGGCATAAAAAAAAAAAAAAAGTGAGTCCTCAAGCATTAGATAACACTGTGTATGTTTCACTGTTTACAATAACTGCTAGACTGTTCCAAGGGAAGGATTTCAATTAATTGTCATCTGTATATGTTTGAATCTTAGACAAATCACACTATGCTAAAGATGTCCACCTTTCTGTAATCTATTATTTCCATAGTGGGCAGGACAGAGGACAGCCTGACTTTTTTTTTTTTTTTTTTTTTTTTTTTTACAATACCTGCTCACGATGCTTTTTCCACTCCAATACAAAGTTCCTCTTTCTTCACAAATTCAGCTGAAGTTTCTGGCAGTCTTTCCAATAACACCTGCCTGCTCCATGTCATTGTTTGTCATCTTGCTCTCCTTTTATATCAACACGAGTTACAAAGAACACATGATAAAATAGCTCATGCAGACTGGAAGTGGCTTCCTTCTCCACTTGAAGCACCTTTCTGCTGCAATCATCATTAAAACTTGCCAATTTGTTCAACAGCCTAATTCAGGAGTAAAAATTTAAGACAACTCACAACTTGCTGTTGGTGCTTGGATCCAGTTACTTCCTTTAAGTGGAAATGTTCATTTTCTGGAAAGATGCTGATCACCAGTGTCTTTCCCAAAGACTAAGTTAAATTCAAAGCTCCATTTTCAAATTGGACTTTGTTTTGTATCTTCGAGTTTACATCTGGTAATTTTCTTTGTGCTTACAAGCTGTAATTGTGAAGATGCAAATTGCTGTAAAGTATGGAGCAGACATCATTTCCGTGCTAACTCTCCATCCTTTCTGTTGCATAGGTCTCTTGTTGCTTTTCTAATTTCTTTGCTGCCTTTCCTTCTTCTCTTCTCTGGGTCAGCCTGTTTCCATTGGAGATGCTTTTATCCACCTCCCTTCTGCTGGATTCTCTCTCATTCAACAGAGTCTCTACTTTGTTGGTTGCATTTCTGCAATCTTTCTGCTCATTGATGGACCCTGTCTCACTCATCCATTCCCACTCACTCCTTCTTTCCTGAACTCAACATTTACTAGCCTGTTGTGTGCCATTTTTATCTCCATTAGTTATGATATAATTTAATGCTTTATGATATGAGAGATTAATTTATTCTGTATGTAATCTAGACCAGACCTTAGGAAAAAATGCAATAAAGTGTTAATAACTGTAATGTGTAGCAGATTACCACCCCTGGCACAGAATGGTTTCATTTAAATAGAATCACAGAAGCACAGAATAGTTGAGGCTGGATGGGCCTCTGGAGATCGTCTAGTCCAACCCCCAAATCTCAGCAAACGCTCGTCGCTAGTCTTCGTGGTGTTTCCTGCAGTACTGGGGTTTTGAGAGTACGGTTTTGATGACAGTGCTCTGAACGCTACAGAAGAATGTAAGCTATTTTTATCTAAAAGGATATATTGAAGCCCTTCTATGTGTTTGCAGCAACTGAGTCTTTTCAGGCAAAACTTTTCTCCATCTCTAGAAGCTGAAACCAAATAAAGCAGAATTGTGACAAGAATAAACCATGGCTGCAATAAAGACTGGGTTCATACACATGACATTGTGAACCAGCGGATAGTCCTGCAGAACTGAATTAATCTCTGCGTTGTCTGATGTACCTTTTGTTTAGCTGAACTGGGAGCTAGTACAAAGATGATCTGCAAATAAAATTAATAAAATGGGATAATGGTAATGAACTGAGAACAGAAGTTCAGGGAAATTTGGTGATGCATAACGAGATAAAGCATTATCTTGTTATGCAGCAGAAAAAACAT
Organism: Pterocles gutturalis; assembly: GCF_000699245.1. Lineage (NCBI taxonomy): Eukaryota > Metazoa > Chordata > Aves > Pterocliformes > Pteroclidae > Pterocles > Pterocles gutturalis. The sequence continues at coordinate 3,103 of NW_010109048.1, forward strand.
ATCAAATTACAGTAGGTAAAAAGAAATCTCTCTCCTCTGTCAACCCGGGATTCAACTGTGAAAGAATTTTTGAGAGACTTCAGGAGTTTTAACACAAATGCAATCCTAAAATACCTCTTATTAAGAGTGACATCTGAAACAAAACCATGCACAAGCTGTGGGATTGGAAAAGAGATCTTTTTCGTATTCATGTGAATAATACCCTGATGTTTGCTTATATATATAGAAAGAACATCTTGTACCTCTACCGCTAACACCTTTTCTGCACTGGGGAGGTCTGGCATGCTGAAGTGACTGTTTGGATTCTGTGGCACTTGCACAATGAGCCCCCTCCACAGGCGCTTGCAGGAACGCACTGGTGGCTGCGCAGATGTGAGCAGCTATGTGACAGTTCCAGCTGTACTCCGCTCTCGCTTCAGCTGTACACAGAAAATAGGGAAAGTCATCGACTCCTTCATGAAATACTTCAGCCTCAACAGAGCAAGCACCATGCAGATGCAGCTGACATATGACCAAAACGTCGATTGTTTCTGCAGATCAGGAGAAGCCTTTTACCATCACTTAAACTTTCCTAATGCACAGTCCACCTGCTGCATCTCTGATTTACGTTATCATCAAGGGATGTAACAAATGAGGGTAGGGATGGAGTCTCTTTACCAAATGTCCTTAGAGGGGAAAGTATGGATTTCTCTCAGGCAGAGAGCAGGAAAATAAAAATCAAGTATTTGGATATTGTGCATTTCCAACCAATCTGTTCCCATCTGGGGCCACTGGTTAGGAGAGCTCTGGGAATTGTCCTGAGGCACCTTGGTCAGTTAGCTCATCCTGACACCCACAGTTTAATTGTACACAAATATCCGAGCCTTCAAAATGTTATAAAAATTAGGAGCTTTGTCTGGGGCGGGAAGGAATTCCTTTTTGGACAATATGTCCCTTCAATCACATGGACTAATTTCATTGTACTATCACAAGGACAACAGAAAAATGTGGAAAAAATTTCAGAAAAACTTTAGTTTTAAAAATGAATGGGAGGACAGGGGCTAAATGATTCGTTTTAAGCTGTATAGAAAAAGAGTGCTTGTCCCCAGCAGACAACAGAAGCCTTAGCAGAGGCCTAAGCAACATAATTTCTAATGACATAAAAATTATCCCCTTGCTATTTTGGAGTGACTAGCTCATCTTCATTTTCTTTCTTCATTCTATTTTCCCTCCTCCTTGAGCCATTTTCTGTAAGACCTTGCCTTTACCAGGAAGGAAATACGTAACCTACTACAACATCTTAGGGAAAGCTTTAACAGCGCCCTGTGATAGTTTTACAGTTGAGAGGACAAATAACCTTGCACTGGATGCACCAGGTGCAGGCAGGAAATGGGGTTTTAAAAAAGTTACTGTGTTCTACAACGTTACATCCTGTAGCTGGGAAGGTAAAGCATTTTTGACAGCTGGGTCTCCATGGAAATAAGTATACTAAGACTGCAGCTATTTTAAGAACTTAAAATAAAGGATGTCGGAAGGTTTTGGATAGATACTACATCTGGGGGAAATCAGTAAATTTTTGGACAATTCATACCCTTCACTTAATGTCTTCTACTCATACTGCCTGCACCAACTTAATGGGACAATAACAGGAATTGCAGAAAAGCATGGCTGGTTTGGCAAGAGAGTCGCAGGCCCAGGGACATCAGAGAAAGAAGCAGCTTGTGCTCAGTTCTGGTTTCACCTGGTTCAGGACATGGGCAGTAAAACCAGTAGATATCATCTTAAAGGCTTTACGACAGAAAGTAAAAATGAAACAAACCAAACATAAGCACAAGACTTCATTGTTAAATTCATTTTTCTAATATTGACATCTGGGAAGCTCCCACAGTTGGCGTTATCAGCTCTACCATCTCAAGGACCATCTAGTCTTACCATAATGTCCAGTTCTGTGAAGCGTCCCACTACGTTATTCCACACCAGCCCATCTCTGCCACTCTATGTCTAAGCTGCTCACCTGAGAACTCTCCTGCAAGGCCTCAGAAAGCTCTTTACAGAGCCTTCTTTTGAACATTTTCCCCTTGCAAGAAGTTTGGTGGCATTTGCCATCATTCCTGTCATAGAGAATAACCCAGACTCTATTTGGAGCCACAGGTGATAATTCTTACCCAGCTCTCAAACTGGGAAAGTAATGCATTTTTAGCACGGGAATAGTAATACTTTTCTTTTTTTTTTTTTTTTTTTCTGATGGAAACTTGTCAGAGCACTTCTCCCCCAGCAATATGCCCTTCTAAAGGACAGGCCAAATCAAGTAGCTGGGTGTTATATTATGCCCTAGTAAATCCAGTGTTCTCAAACTCTGCTCATCTGCAAATCTGTGCCAAATTTAAGCAGTATTCCCAATTAGGAGAATATTTTTGCAAGAGGCTATCCTTGTTTTATATCAAGATTTTGTTTTGCAAACTTTGGGGAATATACTTTCTTTTCTACAGCTTAGGAAGTCCGTGGATAAACACAGAAAATATGAGCCAATCTTATCATTAAGAAGTTAAAAAACTTTTTGTAGAAATCCTGTTACATTTCCATTTCTGAACATACAAGAACACACCACAGAACTAGTAGGAACTGATCTAACTGTTCATATTAGACAGAAAGCTCACCTGCTCCAGGAAGGTTTTACTCTGAGGCCATATGAGCTTTTCTGCAATCTGGAATAAAAAAGCAAAATGCTCCCCAGGACCCAGGAAATACTTCAGCGATTCAGTTATGGGGATTACACAGAGAAGATTCTGTTGAATAAAGCAAGAGGAATGTAAGCTCGTGGCCTGTCTTGCTGACTTGTAGGCTAGAGAGCCAGGTGTTTCAGTAGTGATGCCTTGAAACGCCAACCTGCGTGGCAGAAAAACCTCTCTTTTTGAAAGATTTCTACCTTACACATTGTCCTCTTCCACCCAGTCTCACAAGCCTCCGCTTGGCCTCTTCTGCTTCAGTAAATTACTGGACATTTTCTACACTCATACAATTAGTAACTGTACCTGCTGAGAGGTGCTAGAATTTTACACCAGCTGCATCTGTGAAGGATCTGCGCACAGACAAATGCATCTTTAGTCGCAATATTGCAGTGTCATTGTTGTATCTTCCCTGTGCTCCTCAGAGCCTTTGGTGTTTCTGCTGGGCAGGGACTGCGGTCACTGAGCGAGCTGGGGTGACACCCAACTAACGCTGAATCATCTGGCAGCCAGTTCTGAATTTTCAGTAAAGAATGATCAGAAAGGCGACTATTTTATTATTTTTAAGTAATCAACATGGAAACAATAGCAACAATTAAGTCACAAACAGGCATAGCCTAATTGTAACCACAGCATTAATACTTAACATGAATATAACAGAAATTACACGTATGTTAACATTATTCATTCTCAGTCAATGAACAAAAGTGTACAGTAAGGTCAGCATTAATCTATGAAGAATACTACAAAACCAGCCGGCCAGTGTCCTTCAAAACCAGAGTGCTTGCTGTAAGACAGGCTGGAACAACTGCTGTCCATCCCTTCAGGCAGCTATACTCCTAGGCTGCCTGTTCTCCCATTTCTGCATGTAGTTCTGATATTTCCCTTTGCTAGAGGTACAAAAGCACTACCTGCCAGGGAAAAAAAACAAACAAACAAAAAAACAAACAAAAAAAGAGCTACTGTGCCAAGGGCCAGCCCCACACTCTGTGTGGATAATGCAGGTACGCAGCCTGGGAGCTCACACTAGAGGCGAAGCTGGCCCTGTTGACAGTGTGCGACATTCATCAGTATCTGCTACTCAAACTCTTTTCCCACCCTCCCCTAACTCCTTGCTCCATGGACAGGACATGCTTTTGGAGCTGTACCACTTTCAAAATGCTTTCTTTTACATATTGTTCTTTAATAGGAATTCTGTAACACAAAGTAAAAATTTTGCTTTTGTAGAAAGGGAGCTCTTTAAATGCACTCCTTCCATCTCCTAGTCCTTATACCGTACCTTCCTCTTTTACAAAACATTTACTAATGCATGTACTTAACCACCTGCCTCTTAAGAGAAGTACCGAAGTGACACTACAAAGGCTAACTTGCATTTGGTATTGGGGTCCTGGGTCCTCTTGGTCTGAGCCACATGGGATGAACTTCTCAGCTAGAACACTTTCATGATCATAGAGAGGGATATACCCTCAAAGATAGAAATCCTCAGTCTTTTTAGAACCAGACCAGAGGACATCAGTGTGAACAAAGCAGCAGTCTCCATCTTTCTTCCTGTCGCGATTCCTCCTAGGGTGCCATCTGCCGTGTCGTTTTCACTGTAGAGACAAGAGAGATATTAGCTTGTCTATTTCCAATTCTAAAAGTTTTGATGGAGAAGGAAAACAAAATGCTACAGCTCGCTCAAATGGGCGCTCTTTTTCTCCCAATCCCGTTTACTAAGTCCTCCCCTACTCCTTTTCATCCAGCTCGTGATGTTCTGGAAAAAAAATAAAAACCCACAACAAAAAAACCCACCAGCCTAGAGAAATAGATGTGTGATTATTTCTGTAGAGGGTTCAGTAACATTTTTGACACCACTGTTCTAAGTTGGTGTTTCCAGTAGATAACTACTTTTAATCATCTTTTTATTAATTACAGAAAAGCAAATCTATTAGCCTATACTGTAGATTTGTGCTGTCAGGCCAAGTTTGGACATTCTCAGAAATAACATAGTATGCATCAAGCAAGCAACAACAAAGCAGCTGACTATCTGCGTTCCTCTTTTGGCCATCAAGCTTAAAAAGTCCAGAAGATAAAACTTTGTGCAAAACTAAGACCATGGTTTGACAACATGACACCATCTGCAGCAATACTGCTTTAAGATAACACCATTGCATCCTGTGCTCTGCAAGCCCTGTAGGTCTGTGGGACAGTGCTTTGAGCTTGGTTAGGAAACACAGAGCGAGGGCACAGAGATTATTAAGCCAGTACTACTCTGGTAGTATTCTGCTGCGACACCACTTCCACCCTGCCTCATTCCCACAAGTAACACACCGGCATAGTTGTCCTGCCGAGTGGTCCCTCTTCTGCCCGATGCTTCCCAGAGTGCGGCAGCTCTGAACTGTCCCGATAGTCTCGGCCCTTGGGGTTCTGCATGTCCAGCACTGCCCGGCTCTTTGAGGGAAGGGGTGGCTTGCTTTGCTGTCCATGGATGCTTGGGCTGACTTCAGACCTTGATGGCTTAACTAGTTTTTTGAGTGGTGCTGAGCTTTCTAGTGATGTGGTCATCTTTGGTTTGCCTTGCGTCTTTTCACCTGTATTCTTTTCTTCAGATTGGCCGGAGCAGGTATAGGACCGAAATCGCTGTGTGGGAACCAGGAAGGGTGGTGACGGTTGTTTGCCAGAGGTCTTGCTGCTCTCAGGCTCCTGGGACTTTGTGAGGTGAAAGCTCTGATCAGGCAGCGGCGGCTGCTCTTTTCGCAAGGCCTTGGGGTAGTCCTGCTCTTTCTTTGACGCCACCTTGTTCTTAGAGCCCATAGAGCCGTACAGTGGGTTCTCAAACATTTCTGGCTTTTGCTCTCCCTCCTCCTGAAGCAAAGGCTCTGCTGTGGTTTTCCCCAGTTCGGGTGCCCTACAGTGGTCAAAGCAGCATAAAAAGGAGACTCGTAAAGAGCAGGCAAGAGACACTGACTGATTTGAAGAGAAAATGGATAGGAAAGGAGCATGATAAAATCAAACTGTCTGTGCCAAGAGGTAACAGGATAACAATTAAACCTGGGGGGAGAGAACACAATTGTGTGTTGTTCTTACTTTTTTAATCATTATTAACATGACCGCTGAGAGCGGACGTGCATGGTACTGTATAAACTTCCTGCTGGACTGCAGTCTTGTCAGAGTGACACTTGGCTTCCCTTTAAACAGAGATAAGTTGCTGAGCCAAACTGTGCCAAGTGCTTTGATGGCTCTGTGACATGCACAAATCTGAATTTAAATATTAATAAAAATCCTCAGATCTGGCAGAGAGGATTGAAATGTCTGCCTGCATAGTTAACGTAAGAGCTCACATCACACTGTGGCATTTCACAACTAGGTCTCAATCTCCTCTGCTACCAATGCCACATGGTATTCCTAGGGAAGGGATAAAACTCCCAAATGCACAATATATAAGTAATAGTTGTATACTGTAGGGTGAGACAATCATTGCATACTCCCAGCTGAGCCCTTTGAATTGAGGCTCAGACTGGAATGGCAGCAGAGCTGTACGATGGGACAAGGGAGGTTTTGTGGGTTTTGTATGACTTGACCTCATTTGGCAAGGCTTTCATCTGGAGAACCACCATGATACCTGAAAGATCAGCCACAGTGTCACTGAACAGAGTGGAATAGGGGTAAGTGGCACATGTTCTTTGAGTGTCTTCGAATGAGTTGTGTTCCTTGCTTCATGTTATTTTCTGGAAGTCAGTACATGCCGGAGCAAAGAGCTGAGAGCACGGTGAAGTATTGTCAGGCACATAACAGATGGAGGCAGTACTCACAGCTCTGGCTTCTGCAAGTTCTGGCTTATAGAGTGCCACATACATTTACCAGTGAACTCTAGCCCAGGCTCAGAAAGCAGCTCTCGCTACGAAAAAGAGGTCTGGAACGAGGACACCGATTGTGTATGTGTACTAGCGTGGAGTAGCCTCATCACTTTGCTAAGTTTGGTAGGTACAGGATATTTTCAATTGCTGAAAGGAAATTCTACATCAAGACTTGTGACAGATGCAGCATGTGGATACTGACGTCTATAGCAAGCTGGACATTTGGACAGTGGTGTAAGTAGAAATTCAGTTAAAATACTTCACACATGACATGTGAAGGAGCTCTCCTTCCCATCCAGTGCAAAGGTGTATGCCACACTCTTCCCCTTTCTTCTTTGTTGCTACAGTCAACTCTGTAGTCTTGCCCTTCTCTTGGCAGAAAATTAAACTTATACATGTATTTTTGGCTTTCCTTTTTCAAAATTCTGACTACTACACTTCTTTTCTTTGAGTATGTGATGTCTGCACTTGTGACCTTGACTTATCGTTTTCTAATTCTAGAGATAAAAGACTGAAAGAAAATGGTGCACCTTGAACTCTCTGCACAGGTAACAAAATAGTGACTGTGCAGAATGCCAGGAGAGAGGGGACTAGCCCCAGTACAAAACTCAAAGACTCACAGATACTCTTGACTCCGACTACAAATGCTTCTGTTTGCTGTTGGCTGCAGGGATGTTTTTGGAGACAGAGGCGACAAGGAGGGTGACGTGGAGGATGACTGACTCTGTCCCACTGCAGAAGTAGTCTCTTTGGGCTGCTGCTCATAGCTCCAGAGAGAAGGTGGCTGGTCTGGTGAAGGTATCTGCTTCAGCTGGCTGATTGCAGAGGGTTGCTGACAGAAAGCAGCCATCCCCAGGTAGTTGGGGTTGCTGATGTCTGTGGGAGTGGAGCTGCTGAAAGAAGAAATATTGTTTGGAAGATACATGCACAAATACATTTCTTTTTTGTTGTCTCCCTGCCAGCTACAAAGGAGTTAGTGCCTCAACTGACTGCTTAGATTCAATACCACCCACTATTTTTTTTATCACCATTGTTTCAGAATCCACCTCCCTCCCCTGGGTCACTGGAGAGGAAGCAGCTGGGTCAAGGCCACCTCCCCCAGCTCCAGATAGTTTCTTCTGGCTGTGGCAGACACTTCCATTTCCAGGCTGCAGAGAGCACTCAGCTTCTGCAGCCGCACCTAGGGCCTTTGAGAGGTTTCTGGGCCCAGCAGTTCAGCTGGCAGCTGCAGCAGGACGCCTCCAAGTGAGAGGCAAACTGCAGCACTGGGCAGCATTGCTCAGTGTGGGAATATGCTGCCGGAACAACAGGAGAGACATCTGGCCTTTTGGGGTGTACCCGTATAAACTATCAGGCAGAAGGCAGGGAGCTGCTGCAAACACGCCTGTGGAACTGGAAGGACAGGGCAGCCCTGCCCACAAGCTCCCTGCGGCTCTCAGAAAGGAAGGGACAGGCAGCTTGAGCATGGCTTCCCAGCCCAGGCTGGCAGAGGTAAAGCTGCAAGATTACCGTAACATATCCTCCTTTCCTGGGTTGTCTGCAGAAGAGGAAGCACTCCCCCAGTAGCGAGCAATGGCTGCTGCCTCTCTGGCCATCAGATGAGTGGATTTTGGTTTTCTGTTGGAAAGAGAAGGGCCATTTTTAAGCGGGGTGCAGGGACCTGTCCGACTAATGCATTCCCAGCTTTGGAAGCTTTGGGCACAGAAGCATTGACCAGCCCTGACTGGAGAGCCACAAAGGCAGCTTCCCAGTGCTCCCCATGCCTATTGATACTGCTCCCACAGCAAGCCCAGCTTTGTGTTTACTGAGCCAACTAGTTTTCTGTAAGTGACTTACCCACTTTCCCTTTACCTGTTAGTCTGATCCCAGTCCTTGCTAGGCTCTAAGTTGCTGATGTTCTTTGGTTTCTGCCCAGTGATTTCATCACGTTCAATCTTGACAAAATCTGAAGGAAATAAAAGATATAAGAGAGTTTTTTGGCAGCTTCAGAGTCTGATTGCCTAGGTTTTCTGTGTTACTGCTTGTATTAAGGCCTCTCTCTCTTTGTCTATCAGAATGACAGACAATTTTAAACAGTTGTTGCTATTATGTTTTCAACTTCCCACTAATACTTATCATGTTTTGTTGACACAGGAAGAAATGTGTATCTTGAACGACAAAGGTCATGATCCCCCAAACAGCCACATACAGGTCATTCTACCATTGGGAATAATAGTAGATGCCATGAAGCTGCTTTTGTACTCTCAAAGAGAATAACAAACTGCAAGGTGAAAGTAAGCAGGGTTTGTGAACTTTTAGCTAAGGAGCTGCTCCTTGAGAGCCTCGCATGTTCTCTGCAGGTGTTCCCCAGGGTGACTGGAGCAGGGGGAGCTCCAGCACCTTGTCATAAAGCCACTGTGAGTGGAAATAAGATATCACTGTTCAATAAGATCAGTATTAGTGACAGACAGGGGGCTCTCTCAGTCTGCCGAATTTACTTGAATGATGTAAAAGAAAAACCCAATTTGAATTGCTGTGTCTTTCTCAAAGAGTACAGGTGTACTCCTGAGAACTAACAATACTCACATCTCCTTGCAGTCAGCATCAAAAGTTCTTGCCTCTTTGGGACTAAAAGCACTGCAAGGATAATTTTCCGTTCCTTGCCAGTTATCAGAAATCCTTTGAGAAAGATGTTCTCTAGGGCGAGCATGGCAAAGGTGATCTTGTTTCTTACCATACAGTTTCTCTCTCTGTTTTCCTTGTGACGTTTGTAACTTGATTTCACCTTGGAAGACCCCTGTTTTCTCACCGTGGTGTGTCAGCACAGTATGGATAGGAACTAAGGATTCTGTTGCTTCTATTCGCAGGGCAATGCAGCCTTCCCCTAGAGGACAGCAAGGAGATCACAATTCTGGCACTGAGGAGAAAAGCATTGAAATCTCTTTCTTGTGTCAGTTATCTACTACCACTGTGCCGACAGGGCTGAGATTACTGGAGAGAATCTGCTTTGGATCACAGAAAGGAATGTAACATCTCTTGAGAGATCAGGGCATTAATTTCACTTCTTCACATACATGTGAAGGATTTGGGCATTGGAGACACCAGCAGGTGACCACAGGGTTCTGAGCTTCCATTGCTGGTAAGGAGAACACAAGCCTGTGACTGCTATTTCAGTAACGGGATCTCGGCAAAGAACCTTCTTTGGACAAGGACTGTAGTCTCTGGCTGGTTAGAATTTGGAAGCAAGCAGCACTGACAATGACTTTTCTGTAGCCAGGAGAAATGCATCAAGTGCATGCAAGTGAAACAGGATTTGTATGTTCTGAATAAACCCGTTTAAACAGACTGACTGCTGGAGTACTTCCTTTTTCAGACACTGCTCTTTTAGGGCTGGTAAAGCTCACACATATTGATGCTTCTAGTTCATATTCCTCTAATCATCATTATCTCATAAAATATTGCCCACAATGTATTTATATGTATTGAGTTCTAAATCAGAAGTCAGAGCATCACAGATGTTCAGTCTGTAAGAGCTACTTGTATTCTCTCCCACTCTTTCAGCAGTTGGGAAAAAATCTATGTAGATTTTGACTCATCCAGAACTTTGGAGCTAAGCACTTACCATAAGATTCATCACTGTCTGATGACTTAATGCTAATCAGGATGTGTTGATCCAGTAGGTATTCTGGGTCTGAAATGATTGGAGTCAGCTGCAAAGACAAGTTAATGTGGGTCAATACAAGAGGTGGTCTACATGAACACAGTTCTCCCTGTGCCTCAGTCCCAAATGAGCAAAACTCAAAACGCATGAGGGTCTCACGCCACCCCCAGAATCATCCTCTTTAATGATGTTTGGGGATCTGGGGTAGAAGGCTAAACCCTTTGAGAGTCCCCTCCACTCTTGCTGCCAGTACAACAGGCAGAATGCTGCAAATCAAACACTCATGGGCTGAGCTGCAGTTTTCTCCTGCAGTGCAGGAGTGAAAATTGCTCTAGGGGGAAGTGATCTGGACTCTGACTACAGTCTGTTCCCACAAATCTGTTAGGCTGCTGTTACAATCACTTATTGTAGAGTCTTTCCCCCATCTCTCAGTGTAAGGCACTCTTTCTGAAGACAAGCAGTACTTCTTTTCGGCTATTCAGAAGGGTACCAACATGCATATTTGCTCTAAATCCAAGAGGTCTGATAGTTCTTCCAGCCCCCACCGTGCTGGGAAATGCAGAATAGCCCTGACCTCACAGGCAGGACTTGTCTCTGATGCACACAACACTACTTCTGGCCATTGACAGTCTTTTTAACACGGCTAAAAAAGTACTTAGTCAACTTGTCTCAAAAATACCAAGAAAAAAATTTGTCTGACAGGACAAAGAAACTCCAGGGCAGAGTTACTCTTTAAGCTGTTCTATCGTCCATCTAAAATGAGGGGGAAAAAAAGGGCCTGCTTAAAAGGCTTGTCAGCATAGTTATGTTCACTGAAAAGGGGAGAAAAATGAGTGACGTAATCATGACAGCAGAATTCCTGACACAGATGAGAGTATATTGGCAAGAAAGTCCTTTACTGCTTATAACATCATCTGTTTAGCTTCAGCTCATCCTGCTGTCTTACAGCCTCTTTTGAGTGTAAACAAGACCCCAACCATGTTCCTGACAATAATGTTTATAGAAGTAAAAGACCTAATGGTGCTTATGGGATGCAAGTGGAAGGCATCTCTTCCATATGGATATGGACATAGTTCCAGTTTACCTTTGGAAGCGCATCAACGAATTTTACCACAAGCTCCCCTTCACTCCCATCCTCATTTTCTCCTTCCTGGCTCTTTACAAAACCTGCAAAGTGATGAGAAAGGAGTTCACTGGAGGAGAGACAGCAAGAACTTGGCTACAAATCCTTTTCAGAGGCTAGACCTCCAACAGGCCTATGATTATTTTCCCACTTAGACCCAGGTTTTAAAAGTATTATGAAGCTTAAAGTCTGAGCCTTGGGGGAATGTTTACACAGTAAATTTACAAGTGATTTTACTGAAGCATTGTGAAATGGTTTTATTTTACAGTGAAACTTGGCACTGAAAAGCTCAGTGCATACATGGACTGGAGGATAAGAACATGACAGCTCTTCCTACGCCACTCAAGATAGCACACTTTCAAAATTCTAATTTAAGATTCGTAATACACTGTTTCCATAGAAATTTATGCAAATTTGATCCAGGCAAAAAATAATCTTTTATGGAACTGACTTTGACACAGCGCTCTGACATGCGATAATGTGGTGAAGCACAGACCGAAGGCATGCTGTCCCACTTACAGGAACAGTCCTGTGATGGGGAATCACTTAAAAAAAACCACAAGCAAGGGCGTGTAGGCTGGCATTACATAAACAGAGGAGATTTAGCCTTGCAGCACAGGGACAAGGAGTAAAATGTGCAGCGCTGGTGGGTACACCATTTGCAGAATCAAATCACTATCCTTCCTTTCACTTTAAGGTGATCCTCTGACTTATTCTTTTCAACTCAGGGTAATTAGATTATTTTTATCAGCATAATGCAGATGCTTTACTTTGAAAGCACCTGATCATTTGTAGCAGGCATGATCAGAAATTTCATCAATTGTTTGCCAAGTAGAGATTTTCAGAGTGATAAGCAAGAACAGGACATGTTCCTCTTCGAGAAAGAGATTCTCAGATTGCCAAACAAGATGGAAGAAATGGTGGAAGGCTACATGTCTAAGCATGGATGACAGCTGAATGGCTGTGGGGTTTGTGTTGCATTGCTGAAAGGACAGGATGACTTGTAAATTACAACACATCTCTAGGACATCCTTTTCTTTGCACTGGAACAAGTGATCTATGCAGCTGTTTGTTTAGATCGAAGCAAGAGGAAGGGGAACTAATCCAAACAAGCAGGAAGCTTTGACGGAAAGAATAAAGATGGGCAAAACCATACTTTCTAAGCAGCTAGAGTGAAACTCGATGTAGAACTTGGTCTGAGACTTCGTCTTCAGCGTAGCGTAGCAATGCAGGAACTCTATCTCCCCTTGGGAATCTGTGTACTTGGAGTCTAGGAAAGAGGGGGGGAAGATAATGGCATTTTCAGTAGGAGATAAAGAGGGCATTTTTGAGTGGACTCTTTCAGAATCAGCTTTTTCTTTTAACATATACATTTATGCATGCCTTATACATGCATTTTATATCCCAAGGTGAAGACAGCACACCCGCACCTAGCCTGACTCACCATTCTTTGAAACAAACTGGGAGGAGACTCCCACTTCAAAGGTGGCAAAGACAGGACTGTGGTCACTGGTCATGACATCCGTGGTGCAGCCTGCCAATGAGAAAGGGAGGAGACTTACTGCCCTGTGCTTCTGCCCTGCTCCACTGAGATCGCTGCAATAGAAATATTTTTTGGTAATTTTCCAGAAAACATAACTGTCGCTGTGGTAACTGTCTCTGCTCAAAGGTGTTTCTACATAATCTCCTGTTAGTATATGCAAACGGAACTCTTTTGTCAAAATACATAAAGATTTGGTTAACGGACACAACTTTACCATCTAATTTTGCAAGCGACTGTCAGCGTTAGATTCCCCCAGTACAAAAAGCATTTGCAGGATTTACACAGCTAATGAAAGCACTAATGTGGCATGTAATCCCAGCAGCATACACTGGTGCTACTTCAGTGCTACCGAGCAACTCATGGCCCAAGACTAACAATGAGTGAGCGAGGTCTTGACCTGGCCTAAGTGCACGCCAAGTTCCGCTAGCCCCATCCATTGAATTGAGCAGTGCGTAGAGGCGGGCGGCAGACTTTCCAGAGGTGCTTATTTGACCACACAGATCATCATCATAGGCTCTGTGATCAGACCAGTACACCTTATCCCCCAAGAGACTTCTACAGCCTTCTTCTCAATACCATGCATAGGAAACCACCAACATTACACTCAGATGCTTGGCCCTATATAGTCAATGAAATTTCAGAAACCAGTATCTGAGTATTTTTTTTAAATGGGTCTTGTGGGTTTCCTCTCTTCCCTGCAGTGCACTTTTGTGCTGCTTCTCAGCAAGAAAGGGAACAGGCTCTTGGTACCACACAGTCCTTCTGGAATATGATTTGCTAGAAGAGAGATATTTGCAGCTCCAGCCTCTGCAGACTGGACTGTGTGCACAGGGTCTGCCCTGCTGGCACCATCAAGTCAGGAGCTCCTGGTGGGCAAGTGCACAGGAAAAGTGGTTGTTGTTCCCAAGAAATAACTGGCACAGAGGCATCCTACAGCGTGGCCTAAAGCTGGACAGCTGCAGCTAAGTGGTATTCTGCATATAAAAGAATAACAGAATTAATTCCCAACCTTGTAAGGTTACAAGCAGGGAGATTTGTCTCCAGTCTGCCTGATTTAACATCAGGTCCCTCTATGCTGAGAGCCTGGCAGTGCAAGGAGATCCTACAGACTCTGCTCTGAATCATTTCCGTTTCAGACTGATTGCTTTGCTATCGACAATCTGTCATCTACCCACCATAGGACTGACACACAACGTGCACCATGGGGTATGATTTCCAGAGCACTCGATCACACCAGGATGGCAAATTGTACTTCATCTGCAAACCAAAGGAGAAATGGTGTCACGAAGAAGGGGAAGGACCACTTCACAAACGAACAGGAAATTCACTTGCTCAAGCACCATATATTTTTGTCAAATCTTTTTGTTTGTATTGACTCCTTTCAAAACACTTCAAGGGCAGAAAATGGAGAGCTTGGTTTGGGTCACTTTCTTCTGCAGGAGTTACTTTCCCTGCTCTGCTATACACTTCTGAAGGGAAATCAGTTTTCACCTACCCCTGTAGCTTTTTGCTTGGTGTAAGCATACTTCTCCCGGGTACCTCTTTCAAAACGGTAGGTTGGAGCAAAAGTAATCTCTTCTTCCTCTAAAACAGAGAGATAGCTGTCACAGTCTGGCCCATAGAGAACCCTCATCTTGGCAAGACAAACCCTGCTCTGTACACCCCGCCCCACATCAAGTCTGCCAGAGAAATTTGCTGAAAATGGGAGAGGAACCTGCCAGCAAACTCAGAATCTTACCGAACTGCAGAAACACCTTTTGGTACTTTCTCTCTATGAGAAGCTGGTCAAAAGCCAGCAGCTCCGGATACTGCTGCTGCCTGATCTTCTGGATAATATTCTCTGCTTCCTGCCAACAGGGAAACAGCAGAGCTGCAGATGATGCAAAACGTTCTTATAAATACTCTCTTCCCTGGCGAGCTAGCAAGCGCTTCTGAACTCTTTCACAGAGCTGCACCCCTTGTCACTTCCCCACCTTTCCCTTCACTTAAAGGCCCCCATCTTTGCTGTGTGGCTGAATATCTGTGTACCAAAACAGGCCTCAAAATGCCCATACCTCCCCTGCACAAGCACACCCACACACAACCAGATGCGCATCAACACCAGGCTTCCTCCTGCCTGCCTGCTGAAACCTATCCAGTGTTTATTACAGCTTGCCTGCTCCGGAAGGCCTGTTCTGAGTCGTTAAAAGCTAACCAAACAGAGCAGAAAGGCAATCTCTGGATCAGGCTGTTCAGGGACAGATGCTTGCTCATAGTGGGAAGGAGCGTTGGGAGGTTTGGGGAAGCGATGCTGCCTGGAGCACCGAAGTGTGCCAGACTGCATTCCTGGCGTGTCCTTGGAGAGGGCAAAGGGGATTTCCCTCCTCTCCCTCAGCTGGTGTCACACTCGTGCCCTGTGCATCCCTCCTGCCTCCCCTGTTTCTGCTGTGTTGCCCTAGGTTAGAACAAGACAGCACTTCTATGGCAATGCAGTGTTTTGTCTCTCCGGGGATTCACGCAGCGGCCCTAACCGTCGGGGGCTGTTCCACACGATAGTTCAAGTCTCCCAGCCAGAAAAGGTGAGTAAAGCGATGAGTGATGTTAAACGGACTCAGCTTCTTATCTCCCAGTGTCAGGAAGCGCAGGATGTTTGTGTAGTTCTGGTTGCGTCTGTCGAGACAAGAAACATCTGCCTGACACACTGCATTGCCACGTGATTTCTAAGTGCCCGGGGCTGGCAGAGACCACCGCTTCACCAGGCAGGAATCCTGCTGGCTCCATCTCTAGGTAAGAGCAGATCTGAAGGCGAGAGCTTGCCAGCCCTGACGTGCGCTGCACCTCGGCAGGCTGGCGTGGGTGACAGCTGGGTGTCTCCTGCAGAGACTGCGTGCTCCATGGCGCGGGCACAGCCTGGGGATGGAGCAGGAGCTGGGGCGGGTGTGTGGGCAGCGCGGGTGGGTGCTCGTGGGCTGCAGCTGGCATCGTGCGTGGCCCGGGGACAGCCTGCCCTGAGGAAGGGGCAGTGGCATTCACAGCAGCTCCAAGCTGCTCTGCCCTGGGTGTCAGACTGTCTCCACCTGAACTGCAAGGCTGGAAAGCTCTCCTAAAGCCACTTTTGTTGCCTCCTGGGGCTGTGCTTTTCTGAGCTGCATGTCCTGGAAACCCAGCATTAGATTGTTGCCTTCAGATTTCAGCAGCAAACACAAAACTAGATCTCAGCAGCTATTCCAGCCCTGGGGAACCCTTCTGTAGAAGTTAACTCCACCAGTGGGAAAGGGTCTGTGCAGAAATCCCACAACAACTGTTTTCTGGATCCTGGACTAGGAAAGATGGCAAAGCCAACCTCTTAATTTCAAGTCCTCTTTGCTTTCAAAACCGCTCCTAACTGCTCCAGCTCCTCCCAGCGTGGGCACAGATCTCCCACCGAGGTCGGGATCTTTGCCTTCCAGTCCTGTGCTGCACAGAACCTGCCCAGACCATGGAAACTCATTTCACAATGAATAATATGTGAATAACTAGCTACTGTAGAGAGATTTCTGTGCCGCACACCTCCCTCTTGGTGTTCCTGGCAGCATGCTCTGCCCAGCAGGATTTTTCTCGGCTGTGCCCCAGGGCGCACCGCAGCTCCCGTGCTCGCAGCACTGCCTGCAGCGCGGAGGCAGACTGTCGCCTTCAGCACATTATTCTGGGATGAGAAAAGCCTTCCCACATCTCTCCCAAACACCGTAGATCAGGGAACTATTTTCTTCATGTAATGGGCTTGCGTGACAGGTCACATAAGTGTTGTGTGAGACATTTACATTTGGCTCTGAAATCTTTTTGCTGTCCGTTTCACCCGCACCCATGTGGCATGGCCATATAGCAGAAACCCCTCATTTAAATGGTGACACAGTGAGCAGCATCTTTAGTGCAGGTTGCCCTCCCAGGAGACATTTAACAACCTTTTATGGTCAGGAAAACATGCTTGTGACTCTCTGGTGGGCCCCCCTTCCAAACATGGCCCAGAGAATTTCACCGGGGGTCAACATCCCTTTTTGAGAGGGGAGGATGTATCTTACCTGTGTTTCTTTTCACTTCCTGAAGTCAAATGGCTGTTGACAAACCCAAAGGAGGTTCCATTAAACATGAATGACACCCCCACAGCTCCTTTATTACCTGGACAAAGATAAACCAAAAACGTCAATAAATCAATCCACCTCCAGGCTGAGTCTAGCAAGGACAATAAAGCACCTAGCACATCCCAAGTGAAGTGGATGGAGAGGAGAAATAAGTTGACTTAATCAGCACAGAAAGAATTAGTACATACAGCACAGATTGTGGTAATAAATTTTCTGAGGATGATAAAAAATAGTTGAAGGGAAAGAAGTATAATTTCCTTGTGAAACCCAAGAAAGAGCAATCTAATAGCCAGTCAAAGGTGTTTGCTGGGAATATAAATGTATATATTTATATGTGCTAAGATATAATCAGTGCTAGCGGGATACAACTTTAGTACCACTAGTATCACATAAAAGTAGTCAAAGGAGTCTTGTGGAGAAAGTATTCCATTTCCAGGACAGTACTGGCACAGACTGAACAGATCTTGGTCCCTTGGACAAGACCGGGTCTGTTCCTCACCCAGTGTGTTGGCGATGCCTGTCTTCACGTTGTCTGTGCAGATGTGGCTGATGCGGTTCTCATGTTCTGGCTTGGCCAGTACAACAATCCTGATGTTCCAGAGGGTGTGGATTGCTATCTGCAGGGGTGGGAAGGTTACAGGTGATATTTCTGCACATACCTGCAGAGCTGCACTGTAGCTGTAAGCTTGCTCGAGTCCTTCTGTAGTACTTCTCCTATACAAATTTTCTTCCCATGCTCAGGATATGCTTTCAGTCATTTTACTCAAAGGTGGAAGGAAGGACCTAGCTATTTTCTAGTGCTATTTTCTAGTTAATCATTGGATTGCCTTGCTCACACAAAACAGAGTTTCTCAGTCACCATGACAGTCATAAGTCCTGCTCTCCTGTGGCCTTCCAGATATGCTTAGATTTGTTTGTTGACATCACTGAAACTTGGGAATGACCAAACCTGGTCTTAATAAGGTTCGGTTTCTTTTATGATTGTGCCTGTGTGCTGTTACATCCTCTTTTGAAAGTACAGTAGCCTAGGGTGAGATGTAGGCTACAGCTGGCTCAGGAAGTTTTACAGAAGAGTCAAAATATCACCAGCATTTGACTCAGGTGCTCAGTCAGCACCTGCCTCTTGCTCCCAGGCTGGCAGGCAGAGGAGCTTCATGGCAGGGTCCCTACTTTGGCAGGGGGGGAGTCACCATCCTCAGTGATATGCCCACCTAACCAGCCCCAGAGGAGGATCCTGGGGAGTCCACAGACATTCAGTTCACTCTCCCTCATCCAAATGCAACAACAACAAAGGGAGGGAAGGGGAGAAGGTGTAAGCGAAATGCCACTAATTCCTCTCTCTCTTTTATTTGCACAACATGTACTCTCCTTGTAAGCCTGAGTTATGTGCAGTAGCTGGAATAACCCCTCACCACTTTGAAGCTGATACTGGTGATTTCCTGCAGGGATTGCCTCAGGGTCTCCAGCCATTCCTTCTCCCCTTGGGGATCCTCCTGAGTGCCAATCACATAGATGTCATGAGGAATGTAGTCAGCAGTGTCATCACGGGTCTTCCCCTGCCCCTTGGAGAGAAACCAGGAGGTGATCTTCTTTGGGGGAGGTGCAGCACCTTTTATTAACAAATCAAACACCAGAGTCAGTCAGAGTATGTTCTGTCAAACCCAGGACACAGACAACCCGTGGGGACAGAAATAACAGGCTTCACGTTCCGTCTGTCCCGTATCCGTTTCATATTAGCCAGGGCAACTATTCTAAGATGACAAAGATGTTAACCCCACCTGACTCCCTGATGAAGGAGCAACTCTGCTTTGACCATCTTCCCATAGTTCATTAACTTACCAAGCCCAAGGCTCGCCAAGTGCAAAGGCAGGGAGCTGTGCTCTGGGCCTGCCACTGCCTTCACCTTACCCCACAAGAGTTACTGAGCCCAGACAGCTCAGCTTACAGCAGCAGAACCTGGCTTTTCTGCCAAAATGGGAAAAATAACTTAAATTCCACTGTCCTCAAATATGCCCTGTCTCCTTCTCTAAATATCACACATACTCAGGTCTCTTTCCATGCTGGACATGAGCAGCCCATAGTCAGCTTCAGAAGCAGCCAATGTGCAGTTATTGGAGACACTCCTGCCCTTTCTTCAAGGCAGCTTCGTGCCAGCCACAATTCCCTGTCATTGGAGGAATCCCTCAGGACCCATCGGGGCCAACTTTATGGTCCTTTGGAACCATAGAAAGTGTCAAACTGCATGCAAGAATAAGCCTAGAGATCAGCTCTTCCCCTGTCCCAGTGGATGACAACCCTGGTGTACAGACCTGCTACAGAACACACACAGTGCCTGGAGCTCAGCATGGCAAGTGCGCACACATTTTAGCAAGTGTCTGAAGGAAGGCCCACGTCAGAAGGGAGCCCATACCCATATTCCAGGTCCCAATGAAGATGGTGATCATATCAGGCTCTGGTTGCTCCGAGTGTTTATTCTTCATCTGCTGCAGAAGTTGGCAGAACCCTTCTCTCTTCTGGACAGGGAGGAGCAGAGAAAATTAATGAGATGCTTAACTCCTCCAACATAACCTCTTGAAAAACTAGCTGAACCAGGGAGTTCCCAGGCACTTGAAGGGCGGGTTAGCTCTCCACTAACCTGAAACCTTCGACAAGGCTGTCTTTCCTCTGGTACTTTCTTAGGCACTTGCTTTGTGCATTACTTTAACTGACAAGCGCTGAGCTGGTCAGAAGAAAGCGACTTCCTTCTCGTTTGTCTGTATGAACTTTTTTGCAGCTGCCCTCACATGACGCCTTGCCCTTTCTCCCTGCCTGCTGGCATTCCGTTCTCCTGCCTCAGCGACAGCACCTAGGTATGCTTGCCCTCTCCAGTATCTCCCTTTACATAGTACACTTGCTAATTTTCTGGGTGTTTCCAGAACAGAGGAGAAATTTCATTTTTGCAAAGCCAGCCACCGTCCTTCAACAGTTCCTCTTTCTGCCGAGGAGCGCCCCTTGCACCCCTCCCACACAGGTACCTGCTGCAGGCTGCCAGAAAGGGAACGTTGTGTGTGTACCTTGGAATCAGAAAAAACATACTCCTTCCGCTGCGTTTTTTCTTTTTCTGTTTCCAGCACAATCACCAGTTTGTTAGGGACCTTCTGGGACTTGATAAGCTGCAGGACTGAACAGAGACTGGGTGTCACGAGCTGCAGTTACTGGAACTAGAATCCCACCAAAACTAACAGGACCCTGCTCACAGGCTCAGGACTTACATCGTCTTTTCCGTCTGAGGCTCGCTTTGCCCTGCCTAACTACATTTTAATGTTGCTTAATCCTTTCCCTATAGGAACAGACTTGGACTCTGAAGTACAGAGGACCACTAAAACTCCTTCTGCCTGGAGCTCTTGTCTGTACTGAGCCTTGCAGCCTGAAGTGAAACCTTGGCTTCGTGAAGGCAATCTCTCTGTATCCTGAGCCAGCCCACATATATTCCTTCCCCATCTGAGAAAGAGGAGATAAAACCCCATTTGGTGGTAAAGGTGATTCCTCCCCATCTAAAATAGCAGCTAAGTAATTATGAACACCAGCTGGAGAAAGCCATACATGAAACCTAATCTTTTCAATCACTGCCAGCAACAGGTTGATTTTCTAGCAGGCGAAAGCCCAAGGGCATAATTTACTTTCTGATAAATCCTACCCTGTTTGGCTCAATCTCATGAGCTGCCTGTCCAGAAACACAACAGAAAAAAAATGGGAATTTGTTTGAATTGGGCCTTCACAGACCAATCTGGCATTTCTCATCAGCAGAGATATTGATTCACATTTAAAAAAAAAACAAGGGGGGATTCACTGAAAAATGTTACTGAAACAGAGTATCTGGCTTTTTCCTGTCAAAAATCATCCCAGAAGTCAGTATGTTCCAGCAGATTTTTTTTTTCGAGTGACACTGATTTTCGGTAGAAAATGGGTCTGTTGCAGCCAGCTCTATGGGGAATCTTCTATCCAAACTGGCTCCCTTGCGGTCCTGCCCCCACTGTCCTCATCTACACCAGGAGGGCAGGTCTAAAACAGCCTGTGAAAGCCAGGTGCCCCAGTAACGAGCCCCTGCTCTCTGCCGGCTGCTGTGGGGAAAGGCAGCCTGCCCAACTGGAGCCTTGCGCAACAGCCAGGACCCACCAGAAACATCTGCACTCTGGGCCAAACCCTGACCCCAGTGGGGCCAGAAGGAACCCCTCCCATCACCCAAGGGACCAAGAGCCCAGTCTAGCATTTGTGACCTTAAGTATCTTACTTTTCTTGTGGGTATAAAACTTGTCTTCTGGACCATCCTTAGCTCTCTTGATGATCAGTTTTCCCATTTCCACATCAACCTTGAGATGTATTTTTGAGAAAATTCCTAGGGAGTCAGCTTTCACCTAATGGAAAAGAGAGGTTTTTCATCAGCGATCTTCTACACTTCAGCCACGTGTATTACAAATGCAACACTTGCCTGAATTCATGGACACGTATCATCGTTCTGACAATCTCACTAGACAACTCTTAAGCATTTGCATGGTGCTAAGCAGCATCCAGGAATAGCTGTTATCTCTGTGGCAGCACAGCAATGTTCCCAGGAGCTGAGATACCAACATAAATCTGCGTTACTGTCCCTCTGCACTGTGATCAGGGCTGATACAGAAGTGTATTTACCTCGAAAGTGACGGGGGGGATAAGGGAGCGCCGGTGTGTTGAATCAGGACCTTCAATCAACAGTGTTTTCACCTGTAAATGAATTTAGGTGTAACAAATTGCATTTGGTGATTCTGCACTACATTGGGAGTAATGACGTCAGAGCAAAGAAATCCTACTGATTCAGAGGAGTGAACCGATGATGAACAAGAAGCACAACTAGAGGCAAAAGATGACAAGATGACAATACAAATAAAAATAAAATAGCTTTAAAACTCTACCTTTTCTTCAATGGAAGACAGCAAAGAAATCAGCTGGTTAAGTTTCAGCACAATATTGACTGGACTAGCTTCACCGAGCATCTGATAACCACAACACAGAAACAAAAAGAGAGAGATGCATAACTACCAAACCCACAGAGCACAGCCTGGACACATGTCAGTCTCGCCCCAGGAACAGCTCGCACCCAGAGCAAGGAGCAGCACTTGTGCATCTGCTGCTCTAACCCGTAACGGGCAGCACAGGAGCACAGGGTTTGGCTGAACATGCATAAGTATGGGAGGGTGGAAGGACAAATTTTCAAACGTTGTCCATAGGTTAGAGGCAGCTGGGCATGCAGGGGAGCCAGCGTGCTGCTGGCAGACAGGTTTGCATGACCGGGTCCAGGGCTCGGCATACCAAAGTCCTGGTCTTTTGGTTTCCTGGGCTACTGGCAGGGAAGAGGTGGTCATGGGACTTAAGTGGGCTGGGGGAAGGAAGGATTTGGCAGTGAAACATCCTGGAGTGAAGTTTATGGGAAGAGAAATGTGCTGTCCTATCCCACGGGCTGAGGGAGGATGAGGAGGTGGAAGTCCTCGGGCAGCTTGCTGCACTTTCCTCTGGGGCAGGAAGGGAGAGCAGGCAGAGGGACGGGAGACCGTGGGATAAGTGAAGCTGTGGGGATGTGACTCACTGTGTGCCCTCTGCACTGCAGCCTGAAAGAGGCTAGAGAGAAGAGAAGTGGTAACTGACCACCTGAATCCTGCCCATCACCTCTGAGCCCTGCAGCCCTGCTGCCAACAACTGCCTGCTCCTCGCTCTGCTCCGGCTCCCACCTTCCACCCACTCACCTGTGAGCGCTGCTGGATACCGGGGTGCAGCTGCTGCTCAAACACCTTCTGGATGGATTCCAGAGATGGGAGCGTCCTGGAGGCTTCACTGGGAACAGAGACAGGGCAGAGGCTAAGGCCAGGCCAGGTCCGTGGGCTGCGCTCCGTCTCTTGGGCAGAGCCGCTCAGCAGAGACCGCGGGCGCACGTCTGTGCCAGGCCAGCTCTCGCCAGGCGCCACGCTCCCGTCCTCTGCTGCTGGCTGCCCCCAGAGCTGCTGGGACGTGTGATGAGAGCATTTCTCAGCTGCCCTAGTGACACTGCCAGCACAGCAGCTTCGAGCTGGGCAGCTGACTCTGCCTGGCCACAGCGGGAGCACGGGCACGCTGGCTGGTCTTCGATTTTTCCTTTGGATGTGGGAACTTCCTAAATCTCCCCAGAAAGGTGTCCCAGTCTGGGCCTAACCTGAAGACACTGTGTAAAACCAGCATCAACCCAACTACGCCAACTCACAGATCAAAGCCCAGCAGCAGCTGGTGCCCGTGTGTGCCACAGCGGCAGGAGGAGATCAGTTTTGCACAGGTCTCGCGCAGCTGCTGAGGCTGATGTGGGATGCTGGGGACACTGTGCGAAGAGGAAACTAATTTTTAGATTTTTCAGCTCACACGACCAAGAGGGGCCAGGCACAGCAGGGGAGTGGAAGAGCCAGCCTTTAATCTCTTGAATGGGAACTGTTTGCAGGTTACAATAAGATTCCTTCAGCATTTCCCAATTAGATTCCACAGGATGCTCATTTGTCAAAACACTGTTGTGTGACTTTGACACAGAAGCCACACTCCGATAATGACAAGACTTATCACAGAAAGAGCAGCCAAGGAGCGCAGGTCAAAAGGAAGGTGGGGAGCAGCGCTAGGATGCTTGCATTGTGCCTAGTCAACGGTGGATATTAATGATTTCCCTCACTTTCCTAAGTCTGCATGGAACAGATTTTACTCCCTGTTTGTTGGGGAAAGTGCTCCAAAGCAAAAGTATGTCTGAGTGACTGAAGGTTAGATATTTATCTAGGTGCTGATTAATTGATGATTAATTGCCTAAGTTAAGCACTCATGTTTGAAATTTCAGTCTGAAAGACTTGCCGTGGGGCACACAGAAGTACAAGACACTTGAAGGAGTCTGGATCTGCTGAACTTCGTCCTCCAGCACCACGCTTCAGCTTTGAATCACCAAGGGCCAGTGTCACTGCAAACAGCTCTGCCCCAAACACAAGGCTCCCCGCAATTTCTTCAGCAACGGAGACAGGCCCCTGGCAGCTGCAGGAGCACTGGGTGAAGTTCAGTTTGAAAAGAATGAGAGGATATTTACTGTGACCAAGAGTGCAGGACGTGTAGACCATCTCTCGAAAACACAGAGAAGCAGCTGCTTGAAGCAGTTCAGAAATGATTTCTCATGGGAAAACTGTCTTCTGTTTACTGCATGGTGCAATGTGTGGCATGCGTGCAAGGATGGGGGAAGAGCATCTGCAGGCATTCAAATGCAACAAAACCCCAAAGCGGTTTTAATTGCACTTAAAACTCCCTTTCTTCTCTTGATAGCATAGAGGAAATACACGTAGTGATCTCCATTGAAGTGTCAGATGCCCATGTGTCCACATGCAACTGCACAAGTGCTAGTAGTACAAGTGCTTGAAAAGCTGCCTTGAAAGCTCCATGTGCAATTTATCCAGTGAGGGAGAATAAAAAGGAGCATGCAGAGCAGTGATCAGTGACCAAATGATGGCCTCAGACAGTAGCAGGCTGAAGAGGCCACTATCGGTGTTTGTCATTTAAAGCTGGTACGAAACGCTGAACAAAGCCCACTTGCATGGGTAGTCCCTGCTCTTTGCTGCACTGGCACCAAGCTCTCCATGAGTCAGCTTTCCAGTCCCTGAAGGTTCCCCTGACTAAGGAAACCCTTGTATGCCAGTTTATTTTAGCACTGAATGCTTCACAGAAGTGCCCATCAGCCTTACAAGTCTCTGTTTTGTTTCATTTTTCGAACACGAGCTGACAGAGCAAACAGCCTCTCCCAAGGGTGGTTGCCTTCTTGTCCCCTGGGCTCTGATAAGAGGTGCCACCGCTCTCCTGACCCCCTTGGCCACAGCTAGCCCCAAAAGGTAGTAGCAGCTTCCAGCAGAGTTAAAACCAGCTTTCAGTGTCTCTAACGCACATTGAAGTCTGGTCCTTGCTGAACTAATCAGGGATCAGCGGTGAGAAGGGTGAGGGGAAGAGATAAAAATGATGCACGCCCGGTCTGCTGTGGCCCAGCTGTGCCTGAGCTCCTTGGACAGAAATGGGTCCTGCACCTGTCCCCGGACAGCACACAAACTGGAACTGCACAGACTGTTCACAAAAAGTTGGCCCAACTCCTCTGCCAACCCCGTGGTTCACTCTGAGCTCTTTTCTTCTCCTAATTGCTGAGCAGCTCCAGCATCATCCTCTACCTGGCCAACACCAGCAGCCAGTGCTTGCCCACAGCCCGGTATCAAAACACAGAAGTGAGTCAGCCAAAGGGCATCAGGATGCTCATTTTTTCACAGTGACAGCAGTATGTCTGAGAGTGGCCCTGAAAGATGGCACAGCTGGGCTCTGGGAGGTTGAAAGAAGCCAGAATACAGCATTGCAGAAACCTCAGATTCACAGCAAATCCGTGTGGCTCCCAAACAGCCGGGGTCAGCTCAGCCCCAGTGAGCGTCTGCCCACAAACTCTTAATCCTCCGCAGTGCCAGGAAATTCAAAGGAGCTTCAGCTCCAGTGAAAGAGCCCAAGCTGTGCCAATTAACGTTTCTTCTTGTTGTTTGTTTGGGCTTTTTTTAACCTATTCTCAAATACTGTGAAAATAATGAAATAGAACATCATTAAGAAAAAGAGGACAGGGCCACTGAAAAGCAGCTGAGGAATTACCTGTACATTCAGCTGGAATCCCAACGCAGCTGAAGAAAGCTGAGGTGAAAAAAACCTAAATTTAGGTAATGCCACTGATTAAATTTGAATTCAGAAGTGTGATAAGGGAGGTAAGCTAAAACCCCAGACAACCACAGGGATTAAAATGTCAGAAAACAGTCAGATACTCAAGCACCTGGCTATTATCTAGCTGAAGCTAAGTAAATAGTTTGGTTGGATGGTGGAGATTCATGGGACAGTCCCCAAGAGAGGGGGAGAGGTTCCTCAGAGAGGTCTGACTGGGACTGCAAACAGCCTGCAGTTCTGGACCCTAACAACAAAAATGGAGAAGGCAGCTCCATCTAACTGAAATAACGCAAGTATGGGGAGAAAATGCTGGGGAAGGGGGGGAAGAACTGCCGGAGGACATACATTTCCATAGCTCCATGCAGCCAGCAGATGGACGGAGGCCAGGCAGCTTGCCCTTTCCTGTGTTTGCAGTGGGGCAGTGTCCCTGCGCTCAGCAGGCTTCCACCAGCTGAAAAACTCGCCCAGCTCTCTTCTAGGATGATGCTTTGCAATGTCCAGTCACCGGAAAAAACCTGCAGAAAATCTGGAAGTGTAAAAGGTGTCCTGGCACATGAGAGGGTTGTGGACCTGTTGCATCTCCTTTCTTGCCATCCCACATACGTTTACGAGCACCAGGGTTGTGAACCCAGATAAGGTGAAGCAGCATAAGAAATTGGAAGTGGAAAAAGCCAGCCATCATCAGAACAGCAGTACTGGAGGTATTTTAGTAACACAAAACTCTCACTTGTGATTTCACTAGATTTTAGTTTCCATTGTTCAAGTTTATTCTTAGCTAGCCACCTGGGTCTCCCCCTCTGTGGGCATAGAGAGGAAAAACCCTCAAGCAGGGTGCAGAAGAAGGGCAGCTCTTCGCACTGCCCGTCCTCAGTCCTGCCAGGGGCTTGTCTGTGAGCGGCTGGCTTCTGGAAGAAGGAGCAGGGCTGCATATTCCTCCTACTTTGCCTGGCAAAACGTGCCCAATGCCCACCGCTTTAGTGGAGTAATCATCGTCCCAAGCAGCCAAGCACCTCGCTCACTCCCTGCCTTCTTTCCATGGGTTAAAGCCAAGCAAACCATCAGTATCCACCCCCCATTTCAGCCCTTTCATCAGCCTTCCTAGGAGAACAAGATCAGGCCAGTAGCACTACCAGCCTCCCTTCTAAATATACTGGAGAGAAGGATATTATAAAGACACAGATAAAAGAGTGGAAGTACATGCCCTCTGTTATAGAGAGCTGTAAGATCTCTGCAGAAGTGTGGACTGATCTCATTTGCTTACAAGCAGCAAGGGGGTAAATCACATCCTTACACCAAAGAAAGAGGGACCTCTGCAGGGTTTTTGTTCCCTGTCAGAGTTTTCCTCTTTGGGACCTGTGAGATCTATAAATAGGAAAGGTAAAATTTGTAGAGTCTGGGCTTGTTTCTCTTTTCATGTGAGCTGGACTTTGCCGACATCAGTGGAATCACTCCAGGTTCACAGTGCATTAGTGGGAAGGAAAATCAGTGTTTAAAACATAGCTGGACATCAATATGTGCTTGTTTCCATAAACGACTTGTGCCTGACAATCCTGTGGGTGTCATTTGTGCATTACCAAATTATGCAGTTAATTGGTTGGTGCATTTTTTGTTTTGTTTCTTTCTAAACAATCATAAAAAAATAATACTTCACTGACAAACCACCTACAGGGAAACTTCACTGTCAGAGCTATGTCTTTTAAACAGATTTCACATCTTTGGACCAGGATCGCAGGTCATGAGATCTAAACATAACGTTTTGAGGGTAAGCCAGTTTCCTGTGCCAGAAATGAAGGTTCTGAATGCATGCACGTGGAACCTACATTAGCCTACAGTGTTACAGCATTATACTCTGATCTCTGAAAACCAGGCTCTAGTTACCTGAAAAGTCCTTTGCAAAGAAGTGTAAGTAGTTTCTTCAGTTGAGGAAGATTGCTTGAGCCAGTCTGCACCATCTCAAAGTCAGTGATGATGTGAACTCGCAGGTAGTCCTGGATGAGTTTAAGATGCTCATCGGAGACACTGTGAAATAAACAGGCAGGTCAAAAGCCAGCTCTTGTCTCTGCTCCCAAACATCAGAGAGCTTTTTTATTTTTGTGAAACCTCCGCTGCCAGCACAGATAGATGGGGGGCAGTTTGCCTTGGGTTTCAGTGTAAATTTCCCGTTCTCAGAATTGGACCATGGATCCCCCACCACGCTGCTGATGTCTTCTCCTCTTCCTCCTTCCCCACCCCAAATCCTCTCCTCCGTGACTGCTGAGCTACCATGCCAGGAGAAACCTCATGATGCCTGACATTGCCAAAGCCCTGGCCGGATCACTAGCCTTGGCAAGTAAAGCCAGGCTGCTGTGAGCTTGCCAACAGTCAGCAGCCCAGGAGTCCTGGGGAGATGAAGACTCCCTTTCACCTCACCAAGTCCCACTTTGAAGGTTTTATTCCAAACAATTGAAAACAGTCTTAGCGAGGCTGGGACCACAGAGCTCTAGGGGATGCTCCCCTCCTCGCTGTCTCTGCGGTGCAGAAAGTCCCAGCTGGCTGCTTAGCAGACGAAATGGTGCAGGCAGCTGAACAAGACTGGGTTTCTCCCAGTCAGCCAGCTGCAGCCAGGCCACCACAACAGGACCTGCGCTGCCATGCACAACCGCTGTTTGCTCGCAGCCTCCCATGCCAACAGGCATGCCTTATGATTTTATTTTTATTTTATTTTTAAACTTTGCAGAGCTGGTCATTAAATGTCATGCAGCTTCCTCTAAGGCTTCAGTGCATGTCCATATTTGACACAGCTAGCACATGGGACAATGTGAGTCAGACCTGGAGCTGGAGTAGATCAGCAAGTATGAGTGCCTGGGAACCCACACACAAGTTTATTCTTTTTGAGGACTGGCTGGTGCTTTCTGATACAACCTGTAGTTTAGGCACATGACTAATACACCAATTTCTCTCAGACATTACCACCCTTTATATTAGAAAACTATACCTCAGTGGTGAAAGTTCATTGGTGATTTTAACACTTCAGAAACGTCTTTTTTCCTAGATGACAGCTGGACTGTAAAGAGTAGCCAATGCCCTGCAGATCTGATTCCGCTCTTTGTTTGGTAGTATAAATGAGGAGTAGTTTTGCTGAACCAAATAGGTCCTCAGCTGTCCCCAACAGCGAGGCACAGACAGTGCAGATCTGGGCTGAAGGCTGGTTCTGTAGCCCTGTGACTTGCCATCCTCACCTGCTTGTGTCCTGGTACTGCAGTCGCTGGAGTAGTGTCTCAGAAAGGGACAGTTTGTTAACATCTGCCACCCTGGCGTTTTCAGGGAGAGAAGATACCTCCTTTGTCTCGCTGCTTGGCAGTGCCATGAGGATGTTGCGTGGGGGCAGGATAGGAGGCGTGGGTACCAGGTCTGGCAAGGAGGAAGGGAAAGGCACAGTCATCCCAGCACGCCAATCTGACCTCCTCCCCCTCACCCATGGGCAGGGGCAGTCCCTGCAGAAACCATCCCTTCTGAAGAGCCTCTGATTTCAGAGCTGGAGAGCTCAGGTCTCCACGCTGGCCCAGCCCTGCTCTCAGGGATGTCAGTGGTGCGAGACCCATGGGCTGAGCTGCCAGGCTGGGGCCTCAGCGTGTGCCTCTGCTGGGTAGTGTAACCTCATCCGAGTTGGTTTGACTGTCCCATCTGCACAGCAACTGGGAAGGTTAATTAGTTACTTTGAATATAACGCTTAGAGAACATAGCTGTACCTCATCCATATCATCACCGTTAGCATGGAGATCTGCTGCTGGGGCAGAATGGATGGAGGGGCATGATGGGAAGAACACCAGAAGCTGCTAATGGAAAGAAGTGAACAGCTAAAGTAAGCAAACACAGACAGAGACCCCATAATCCCCCAAACAGAGGGGCTGAGCATCCTGCCTTCTCTTGTGGGCATCAAGTTGGAAGCACAAAGGTTTTTCCTGCTCTGTCATCCTGCTGCTCAGGATGCATCTCCCTCTCCTGGAAGAAGAGTGTGTTCAGCTCCATTTATCCCAACTGTAGCTGCCTTTCTTCTCATAACGGTTGCTCCAATGCTTTGTTACACCTGCTGTGTGTAGCTGGTTGAGTTGTGAGGTTTAGTTTGGTTATTCCCTAATGGTGGAATTTTCATTACAAAAAGATACCCAGAACTAATGCGTTGCTCCTGGACAGCAGCTGTGATTCACAGGGCACAATGGCACAGCTGGGTGGTGCACCTGCAGGCTACCTGGGTACTCCTTTTCCCCCTCTGGAATTCTACATGCAAGATGGCCAGACATCTAGAGGCCCTACACGGCTCCAGCACAACGGCACCAAAGCGCCTTAACCAAATTAAATTCTGTATGTGAACAGCACAGACATAGTGCTAATATCTCTTCATCTAAAGACTC
The DNA here is from genome assembly GCF_000699245.1 of Pterocles gutturalis. Classification (NCBI taxonomy): domain Eukaryota; kingdom Metazoa; phylum Chordata; class Aves; order Pterocliformes; family Pteroclidae; genus Pterocles; species Pterocles gutturalis. Next base: position 33,177 of record NW_010109048.1, read on the forward strand.
TTAGTCTTGGCTAGAACTTCATTCCCTGCTGCTCACCTCTCTGGATTATTTTTGCTGTTGTTCCCTCCCCCACCCTGAGAGCTGGAGACTCAACGCAGCTGGCCAAAAAACAGGAACACCTTTCCTGAGCAGCTTTGCAAAATTTTATTCTGTTTCTTCATGAGAATTGCATACCAAAATCTTCCAGATCCTATTAGATATCCATTGGATTTCATAAATGTACACAGGCACACCAGCCTGCCTTAGCGCACACGCCTGTCTGTCTGTCACAGGGACTATGTCCTTCAGGCAAGTTTCATTGTAATGCTCATCATTTCCCGACAGACATCAGAAAGGACAGGAAGGATGGCTCTGTGGGCATGACCTTCCCCTGGGATTCAGGAAAACAACAACAGATCCAAGGGATGATCCAGGAAAAATCCAAGGAACGATCCAAGACCAGTGAGTGTCAGGAACGCACAGTGGCATTTCATATAAAATAGTTGTGATGCTGCCAATCACACCTCTTCATCTGCCTCTATACATGGAATTAGACTGTCTGCCACTGCAGGATCCATGCCCTCTGGTTGTGAAGATTAGAAATGTCCTCGAGATTAGAGCAGACAAGGGGGTCTGAGTTTCAGATGACCCAAGACCCACAGCAGCTGCAGGTGCGTGGCACTGCAGAGAGATGGGCTCCAGGTCTCTAAGGGAGTGTCTCTGCTGCTGAGACAGTGGCCCTAGAGAGGCAGCGCAGGGAGAGGGGTGCAGAGACATGTGAGATGCCTGGACATAAACCAGCTTCAGATGAAGCACAACAGATGAGTCAGCCCTGCACCGGACACATTATACCTCTGCAGAGAGTCTCAGTGTGTTCCCTCGGGTGAGCTGAACCGATGCTCCAGATGCAGTGCCACCCCAGAGCCATGAGGACTCATTGACTCCAGGTCTTGCCAGCTCAGGTCTCCCTATGCCCTGCTCCAATTTACTGCATGACAGGCTCTAATCCCCCTGCCTGCACTGCATATCTCGAGTCCAGAGTAAGTGTCAAGGGTCTGCATTCCCACGTCACATCATGGGTTTCTTACCAGCATCCTCCTCCGGTTCATCTGCAGCCTCATCCTCTTCCCGCGGGACTGGATATTTGAGGTGCCATACCAGACCCATGTTCTCCTTCTTGTAAAATTCTATCAGTTCCTCCAAGTTCTCGAAATACTTCACGGGAACACCCTCTGATGCCTGAAAGGAAACACAAAGGCTGTCATGATCTGGGTTTTCCTACCACAGAAACACTGCTCCTCACAGAAGGAAAAACAAAGTCATAGAGAGAGAAAAGCCACTACTGCTGTCCAGAGAAAGCCAGCCCAGCTCTCACTGCCCATCTGACCACAGGCGCTGTGCAGAACGACTCCTGCAGCACAGACAGGATCCAATATCCACACACATTCCAGCCAGGATCGGCAAAAACGGCAACCTCAACGGCATCCCCAAACCTCTGTGTGGGGACCAA
>NW_010109049.1:0-1925 GCF_000699245.1 Pterocles gutturalis
CCCCTGGTGATGAGCTCCTCTGCTCGCTGGAAGGCGCTGACGAAGCCATGTGCGGGCAGTTTGACCGAGCCGTGTGTCAGCGCGTGCCCGCTCTCTATGTGAGCCCTGCCGGGGGGACGCAGAGGGAAGGTTCTGGGCTCCCTGCCCTCTGACACGGGCAGACACTGCTTCTGCTAACGTCGGGTGGGGAGCTTCAGTAGAATACAAAAGGCAGCTTAATCCCTGAGGTTCCTCTCTCCTACGCTGGCCTCCCTGCAAAATTTAAATACAGAGATGTCCTCTCTGTGTAGTTTCCTACAACAGATCCACAGAAGCAGCAAACACAAACTTGCTCTGCTTCCCATTATGGTTGATATACAAAGTATGTATTACTAACGGCTAATCAATGGCAGGTAGGTCTTGAGCAGGTTTTGGTTTACCCAGTCCATTAGCCTTGGTTTGTCAGCCACCCAGAGGGAGAGTCTTGGAAAAAATCCAGTCCTACTCAGTCAGGTTTGGGCTTTTTTGGGCTCAGGAAGATTTTACCCTTTCTGCAGTGAGAGTGTTGTCAGTGTTGCTTTGGAATCATGTGGCAGTTTGATTGGCTTTGCGTCATCTGAGGTGTAGGCTGTTTCTTTTCAGTGACTACCCTGAATAGTCTCCACCAGGTTTTCAGACTGCAGCTGCTTCTGGTGACAACAGCTGTCCCACACAGCTGTCAGGAGCAGACAGGCACCCCCAAGGTTCACACTATGTTCAGGAGAGTCCTGAACCTCTGCAAGTAGCTTTCTTTCATCCCTTAATCAAGGGTGTAAACAGGGATGGTTGGTCCAGCACTTACAAGCTGTTGACCAGTTATCAGCCAGATTTGGCTTCCTGTGGTATTGGAGAGAGCTGTTGCCTGCAAGCTTAGAGGAAGGAAGACCTGTGCCTTGGTGCTGTGCTCCCCACACAAGCTGTCCTGTGCTCTCTGCCCCTGCTCTGCCCTGGAAGATGAGGGCTGGGAATACGGGGCTCACTCCAGTCCTCAAGAACTTTGGAAAGTGCATATAATCATTTGCCATCAGCTGCCGTCAGTAGCTTTCCATCTCTTCTAGAGTCCAGATCAGCACTTTTTAAACTTCTCTATGGCCTACTGTCTTCAGAGCTTATGAGAAAGCCTAGCTGAAATAATTGTCTGTGAGTAATCACATGGCGTTACTCCTCATGGAAAGCTAGCTGCCACTGCTGCCTCCAGCCATTCGGTGGGACTCTGTCCTTCCACCTCATCCATCTTCTTACGTCCCTTGCTGCACTGGACACGTTTCCATCCAGGAAACTCAGGGCCCCTAAAAAACTTTATTTAATGATATTTCATTTTTTTGCCAGGTAAGATATTTTCTGTTCTGCTACTTATACTGAACTCCTGCTACTCTCTAGTATGACAGCCTTCATTTTCCCTTACTCAGGTAGCTTTGCAGGCTACATTAAACCCCAGTGCTATTTATTTATACAGCTACTTTGGCTAGAAAATCTCAACTTCTGCGTGGGTTGCCTTTCCTGATTCCCCAGTCATAGGTTTCTACTGGTACCTCCAGGGGCCTCACACAGTCCAGTCGTCAAAAAACCCATTTTTTAGCCCTATATCCTTTTCTGGATAGTTATTTTCTTGCTTTGTTTGATAGCGGCATACCCAAAATTGAGTTTCTTTCCTGGAGACCGTTTGAATGTGTCTGCCACCCTGCTCACATCTGACCTTGTTGAAGGTGGGGCCTGCTCACACCCTTACATGGGCGTGTCCAACTGCAAGTCTTGCAAGAGCTGGGTTTTAGTATTTTCTCCTGGTGGCTCATTGTGAGGTGGCTTTTGACATCACAACAAATATCACAGAAAATTACTGTCTCCTAACACTGAGCGAGGAAAACAATCCAGCCCCCAAATCATCTCTGCTTTGCTGTGCTCTGCTG